>NC_041380.1:322931046-322976245 GCF_002162155.2 Triticum dicoccoides | reverse complement strand
ACGCATTTCAAACCATGTCCGGTTTTTTAACTTTTAACTTAAATTTGAACATAAGAAAACATAAAAAAAACTTAGACTTATAGTTACATAACCCAAATTCAGTCCAAAAGTACTCCCGGCAGTCCATTAAACATTAAGTAAAACTAAAAAGAAAATAATAAAAAAACTTAGATCGGTTGTAGCCGCCGCCGCTGTCATTCAGGCTGTCCACCGTTACCCTACTCCTCCTCGTCATCCTTGGTAAGGTCGATGAACGGCGAGGGCTGCCATGGGTGCGCAGTGGCGCCTGGGGTGGTGCAAGCAAGGCATGTGGCTGGTCACAGGATGGTGACGAAGGTTCGGCACACACCCAAGAGGCTGGTGCAGAAACCAGCTTCAGTGTGCAGGGCAACGTGAACGTCCAGCTCTAGGACTGCCCCACCAATGCACATAAGAAAACATAAAAAAACTTAGACTTATAGTTACATAACCCAAATTCAGTCCAAAAGTACTCCCGAGAGGCTGGTGCAGAAACCAGCTTCAGTGTGCAGGGCAACGTGAACGTCCAGCTCTAGGACTGCCCCACCAATGCCGGATCCCAGGTCACAACTGTTAGGACCAAGAGTATATCGATCGGGAGGTGAATGGGCGATTCAAAATTTCTTGTGAAACTCTGAACGGAATCAATCCATCGCAGCGGATAAGAATGAATGGATCCTTGGACAAAGCAATGACAGAGCTTCGATAAAATAGATACATCGAAATAAAACTAAGCAAATCTTTCGAAGGAAGATGCTATAATCGTAAGAGGGTAGTATCTGTTTTTACGATCATAATGACAATACAGTAGGCAAGCAAATGTAACAGCCTGGTATTGTTAACAATGGAAATGCGAGTGATAGAAAATAACAAGTAGCGAGAGTGAAATGATGTACAGACAAAGATGGACTTAATGAGTGGAATGATAAACACGAAAAGATAAGTCAGGCAGATAGTGCTATGCAGAGTGAAGAAAAATAGCCAAATAATATGGCTATTGTATTGAGCACACAATCATCAAGATAATCCATCACGAAGCACACCGAAATAGCTACTGAAGGAAATGTAGTAGGAAAGGAAGAACCAGAGGGGCTCGATGGCGACAAATGAATTTAATGTTGGGGAACATAGTAATTTCAAAAAAATTCCTACGCACACACAGGATCATGGTGATGCATAGCAACGAGAGGGGAGAGTGTGTCCACGTATCCTCGTAGACCGAATGCGGAAGCGTTAGCACAACGTGGTTGATGTAGTCATACATCTTCACGATTCGACCGATCCAAGTACCGAACGCACGGCACCTCCGAGTTCTGCACACGTTCAACTCGATGACGTCCCGCGAGCTCCGAACCAGCAAAGCTTCACAGAGGAGTTTCGTCAGCACGACAGCGTGATGACGGTGATGATGATGCTACCGACGCAGGGCTTCGCCTAAGTACCGCTACAATATGATCGAGGTGGATTATGATGGAGGGGGCACCGTACGCGGCTTGGAACAATCAACTTGTGTGTCTTTGGGTGCCCCCCGCCCCCGTATATAAAGGAGCAAGGGGGGAGGCCGGCCAGCCTTGGTGCGCCCCAAGGAGAGGAGGAATCCTCTTCCTACTAGGAAGAGGATTCATCCTTTCCTAGTCCAACTAGGAAGAGGGAAGGGGGGAGGAAAGAGAAGGAGAGGGAGAGGGAGAGGGAAAGAGGGGCTGCGCCCCCTTCCCCTAGTCCAATTCGGACTCCTCATGGGAGGGGGCGCGCCACTGTTGGAAATATGCCCTAGAGGCAATAATAAAATGGTTGTTATTATATTTCCTTGTTCATGATAATTGTCTATTATTCATGCTATAATTGTGTTATCCAGAAATCATAATACATGTGTGAATACATAGACCATAACATGTCCCTAGTGAGCCTCTAGTTGACTAGCTCGTTGATCAACAGATAGTCATGGTTTCCTGACTATGGACATTGGATGTCATTGATAACGGGATCACATCATTAGGAGAATGATGTGATGGACAAGACCCAATCCTAAGCATAGCACAAGATCGTGTAGTTCGTTTGCTAGAGCTTTTCCAATGTCAAGTATCATTTCCTTAGACCATGAGATCATGTAACTCCCAGATGCCGTAGGAGTGCTTTGGGTGTACCAAACGTCACAACGTAAGTGGGTGACTATAAAGGTATTGTCGGGACCCCGATTCTAAGTCACGCCGATCTAGCATGTAACACCTCATATCACTTTGCGGCCTCACGCACGGTATTCCCACGGGTGTCGCCTTACCATGGCCCGGGACCGTTTGCGCCTTTTGGCTCACGTATATGATAGTGTCGCTAGCATCCATATGACGGAGATCCCGGGCCGACATGACTAATCGTGAACCCAAAGTGGCACTAACTTACGGGGACAGGCATACATGAATCAACATCGAGCATGTCGGTCAGCAGCGTGCGAATCCGGGCTGTAGCACTGGGCTAACAGGACTCCGGTGAACCGGGCTGTAGCAGGCTAGGCAGGACTCCGGATGTCACCGTGTGATATTTCCCCGAAGGAATAGACACAGGAACGAAGTGAATCACATGCCGGCCAGTCTAAGTGTTCCGGAGCAGTAGTGCTGGGCTAGCAGGACTCCGGGTAAACTGGGCTGTAGCGGACTACCATGGCTCGGTGAAAGCACTAAACTACATTTCCCCATAAGAGAGGCTACCAAGGATAGACAACTAGGTTGTCGGATCCCACACATAGCAATACATGTTACACGTATGCATAACATGCAAGTATGTGCTGTACAACATGGCATAACAACATAACGCAAACTCATATAGATAAAGGCCCAAGAGAGCCACATAGCATTAAATACAAACAGGGGTCACATGACCCATCATTCAGAGCATACAAGCAACGGAAGCATTACATGTCTGAGTACATACAACTACAAAAGAAAAAGGCTAAGAAGCCTGACTATCTACAAGTCCCTCCCAAGGGTACAAGATCGTAGCTGAGGTAACAAGCTACTCGTCGAAGTCCAAGCGGTACTACTAGTGAGACAGATGTCTCACCTGCAAAACATAAATAAAGCAAACGTGAGTACAAAGGTACTCAACAAGACTTACATCAGATCCTATCATACATGCATTTGTATCAAGAAGGTAATGTAGGGTTTAGTTGCAGCAAGCCAGCTTTGACTCAGTGGCTATCCTGTTCTACGACAACGAGAAACTTCTTTGAGGTGAGGCAGCACACACGAGTCCACTAATCACGACATCAATACACTACTATGGGTTCACCCTCGTCTTCTTACGAGAAAGCCATCCATAGCACTCACACTTGTCTTGAGAATTTTAGAGTATCCACTTCAAGTTGTCTATGTACCACGTAAGCATCCAAGAAGTCCATAACCGCGGACACGACTATTCGAATAGATTATGATAACCCTGCAGGGGTGTACTTCTTCACACACGCTGTCACCACTTATCACCATGTACACGTCATGTACCTCGGCAACCTTCAAGCGGAAGCCTGGCGAGGGTGTCGGCCACGACCTGACTAACCACACAAGTCTCTCATTGTAACGCCCTCGATGCGACTATATCTCCCACGTGTCGAAGCACGACTTAGAGGCATAACCGCATTGAAAGCAATGTCGCAAGTGAGGTAATCTTCACACAACCCATGTAATACATAAGGGAAAAATACATAGTTGGCTTACAATCGCCACTTCACACAATTACATGAATAAAAGCATTACAACAACCAAATACAATCAAGGTCCGACTATGGAACCAAAATAAAGAGCAACCCCAAATGCGACAAGGTCCCCCGATCGACCCCAACTGGGCTCCACTACTGATCAACTAGCACGAAACAACACGAAGGACAAGATATTAATGGAGCTCCTCCTTGAGCTTGGTTGTGTCACCTGCTCGGTTACATCGGCACCTGCAAACTGGTTTTGGAAGTAACTGTGAGCCACAGGGACTCAGCAATCTCACACCCTCGCGATCAAGACTATTTAAGCTTATGGGTAAGGTAAAGGTATGAGGTGGAGCTGCAGCAAGCGACTAGCATATTTGGTGGCTAACAACGCAAATGAGAGCGAGAAGAGAAGGCAAAAGCACGGTCGAGAATCTATGATCAAGAAGTGATCCTAGAGCAACCTACGTCAAGCATAACTCCAACACCGTGTTCACTTCCCGGACCCCGCCGAGAAGAGACCATCACGGTTACACACACGATTGATGTGTTTTAATTAAGATCAACTTCAGGTTTTCTACAACCGGACATTAACAAATTCCCATCTACCCATAACCGCGGGCACGACTTTTGAAAGTTCAAATCCCTGCAGGGGTGTCCCAACTTAGCCCATCACAAGCTCTCACGGTCAACGAAGGATATTCCTTCTCCCAAGACATTCCAATTATACTCGGCATCCAGGTTACAAGACATTTCGACAATGGTAAAAGAAGTCCAGCAACACCGCCCGAATGTGCCGACAAATCCCGATAGGAGCTGCACATATCTCGTTCTCAGGGCACACTCAGATGAGCTCTCCATACAACTAAAACCAAACCTCGAGTTTTCCCGAGGGGGCGCTGCATAGGGCTCTAGTTTGGACCAACACTCAGAGGAGCACTGCCCCGGGGGGGGGGGTAAATAATGATGACCCTCAGGAGCCGCGTAAGGAACGCAAAATCCGGGAACATAACACCGATATGACGGAAACTAGGGCGGCAAGAGTGGAACAAAAACTAGGCATAAGGCCGAGCCTTCCACCCTTTACCAAGTATATAGATGCATTAATTAAATAAGATATATTATGATATCCCAACAAAATATCCATGTTCCAACATGGAACAAGCTCCAATCTTCACCTGCAACTAACAACGCTATAAGAGGGGCTGAGCAAAGCGGTAACATAGCCAAACAACGGTTTGCTAGGACAAGGTGGGTTAGAGGCTTGGCTCAACAATATGGGAGGCATGATAAGCAAGTGGTAGGTATCGCAGCATAGGCATAGCAAAAGAGCGAGCATCTAGCAAGCAAAGATAGAAGTGATTTCGAGGGTATGGTCATCTTGCCTGAAATCCCGCAAGGAAGAAGAACGAGTCCATGAAGAAGACAAACGGACGTAGTCGAACGGGTCCTCACAAATGTGACGTTACCGGAACCAACCCGAAGAAGCAACACCGGAAAGAAGCACACAACATAGTAAACAACCAACACACGAACATGGTATGATATGCGAGATGCGGTATGTGATGCATATGCATGATTTGTAAAGGAAATGATTGAACTTGGCCTCAACTTGGAAATCCAAGAGTTCCACTAGAAAGGTGAGGTGATTTCAGTTGAAATCGATATAAAGATCACCGGAATCGGATGCACGGTTTGGAAATGGCAAGCAAAACAAATATGGCACCGGTCTGCGATAATCAGCAAGTGACCAACTAAATGCATCCAGATAAATATGCCACAACACTCAAACATGGCAACAAAATACATGGCAGGGATCCACTCAAGATGCTTGACAAAAGATGAACACTAAGCTACGGCTAATTCATCCATTAACAGGTTCAAACAAGCATGGCAAAAGTGCAAAAGATAACAGGTTTCAGACTTAGTGAAATTAACAGAATTCTGGAATTTATCATCAGAAAGCATACTTTAGAGCATGAAAACTACATGCTACAGGAACTTAACATGGCAAAGAAAGGCACGGCATGAAGCTACTCAAAGCACTTAACAAAAGTCCCTTAGTGACCTTGAGCCAAAAGGGATCAGAAAATACAATTGCAAGCATGTGAACATGGCAAAAACATAAACAGATCTCAGACTTAGTGAAAAACTGGAGCATGGCAAAACAGTTAACGAGTATGCATGTTTACGCCCTCGGTGCACTCACTACAGAGCATGGCATGACAAACTAAGCATACACCCATCAAGAATACATGGCATAGAAGCTAGACATGGCAAGAACAATAACATAGCATGCACGGATCAATAGCAACAACCTCGGCAAAATCGCTAAACATGTTAACAATCTGCCAGGAACATTTTATAGAAAAAGTAGAGCTCGATTGACTCAAGGTAGGGTGCTCCATAAATGCAAACAAAGACATGGATGGATAGAGCACCACAATGTTAACAAAACATCCTTACTGGTCATCCTCAAAAGAGGCACGGATCACTAGGAAACAACATGAACATATGACATAACGACAAAATCAGGACAAGGACTTAGTGAAATTCTAAGTCCCTGAAATCAACATTACCGATTACGCTACTTTGCAAGCTTGTGCTAGTCACCACAAACATCAGAAAAATACATGACAAGCACCTCTGTAAAGATGGCATGGCATATAATAAAACACATGTAGAGCTCAGGGTCATAGCATGCACACATTAATCATGGCAAAAATGACAAAATGCCATTTGCTGAAACAGATCTGCAACTTTCCTCACATAGCCCTCTCCCAACAGCATTTCGGGCATCAATATGAGCTCAACTGAAAATGATGCAATGAGATGAAATGATTTACTCGTTGAGACGAACATTTTGATATGCTACACGCTCAAATCGGAGCTACGCTGAGGGAGTTATGACATGATGAAAAAGCCTAAAAATAACATCAGATCTGAGGACTTAGTGGAAAATTACCCTCCGGAAAAGTCAACTCGGGACGGAGGGAACCGGGAAGCAGACGCACGTTTGTATGGGGCACCCGGTGGATCTCATCCACCCGGGGTGGATCTGGGACAGGGCGGCGGCTGACGTCGGCGAGGACGCCGGAGGCCGAGGCGGCGACGCGCGGCAACCGAGGCGGCGGGGCGCGGTGGTCCGGCGAGAGGCGCAGATGTGGGCGGGGATGGCGAAGAAAATGGTGGCGCGGGGCAGAGCTCCGGCGAGAAGAACGGGAGGCGCGGCGGCAAAGCTCCGGTGACTAAGGTGGCGGTGGGGCGGCGCCCGGCGACGAGGCGCGGTGGCGCCGGACGGGCGGTGCGGTGGCCGGTGCATGGCGACGGCGGCGGGGCGAATCGGCGGCGAGCGCGGCGACGAGGAGAGGCAGGCGCGGGGGCGAAGCTCCTTGGGCGGCAGCGGCGACCGGGGCCGCGCGGTGGTGGGAGGAGAGAGAGGGTGAGGTGGCGCGATCCGATTTGCTGTGGCCAACGGCGTTGGTGATGTGGCACGCTGCCATTGGTCGGAGTGAGGTGGCCGGGCGGGGTGGACATTGTCCAGCGCGGGACGAAATGTTCGGCGGCGCGCGGAGGAGGTTAGGGTTTCGTCTGCGCGAAAAAATCCGAGAGGCACACATATTTATAGGTAGAGGGAGCTAGGAGTGTCCAAATGAGGTGCGGTTTTCGGCCACGCGATTGTGATCGAACGCTCTAGATGATAGAAGGGGTTTAGGTGGGTTTTGGGCCACTTTGGAGGGGTGTTGGGCTGCAACACTCACGAGGCCTTTTCGGTCCCTCGGTTAACCGTTGGAGTATCAAACGAAGTTCAAATGGCACGAAACTTGACAGGCGGTCTACCGGTAGTAAACCAAGGCCGCATGACAAGTCTCGGTCCAATCCGAAAATGTTTAACACCCGCACACGAAAAGAGGTAGAAAGGAACACCGGGTGACATAGGAACACCGGATTGCAAAACGGACAACGGGGAAAATGCTCGGATGCATGAGACGAACATGTATGCAAATGAAATGCACATGATGACATGATATGCAATGCATGACACGCAAGCAATGACAAGGTAACAACAGCGAATAACTGGAGGACACCTGGCATATCGGTCACGGGGCGTTACAACACTCCACCACTACGAGAGGATCTCGTCCCGAGATCTAGAATGGCACCGGAGGGAAAAACGGAAGAGAAAGAGAAGATGTAAACTAAGTTGCTCCTTTGACAAACGAGTGAAACCAAAGAACCTTGAAAAGGTTAAGCCATTTCGAGAAAAGAATACAACGGAGATAAATGAAGTTGAAAGCACTCCGTTAGCAAAGAGGAACAAGGAAGAACAACTTTGGGAAGCACTCCGATTGAGAAGGGATGCAAGGCTTGATAAGGCGAAAAGAACTTGAGCAAAAAGGACAGAACACTCCGGTTAAATGGATAAGCAAAAGAAAGAAGCATGATCTTGACAAAACAGAATGATGGGTTGAAAAGAGCAACATCGCAATGCCTTTGAAACAAAAGTAAGAATGGAATGAACGAAGGGAAACAAGATCTTGGGAGAGCACACTTACAACAAATGCTAGAACGGAGTTTTTGGAAAACCAACAACGAAAAGAAAAGATAGGCTTATAGTGGGCTTATGGAGAACATCTCAAAACTACGAGGTGAAGTTCCGCCACTAACGAGAAACAAAGGATTTGGATTGATATGAACAAGGAGACGAGAAACTTATCTCACCGGTACGATAAATGAAGAACTTGGATCATTTATAAGCACCACAAATAGCAACATCCTTACGGAAAGCTTTAGGTGAAATATAACCCAAGGTAATTCCAATGAAGAGATGGATGGATTTATGATACCTCATTCTTGACAACATGTGAATCATGAGGCATGAACTCAAATTATCAAGAATGGCATAATACCACCTCGAATGATACGGTTGAAAGAATTGCACTTTAAAAATGCAAGATAAAGAATACTTGAGCTCCTCTAAGAAGAATCTCGATGAACACTTCGAGAAAGAATTAAATCCTTGGTGAACCATCTTGTAGAGCCTTCATGAGAACTCCGGTAAACAAAGGAATGATTAAACGGAAGGAAAGAGAAGTTGAAAACACAAGGTGAATCCTTGTAATGATTAGATGGGTCTTCGCGACGAGATAAAACGGAAAACCTCGGACCTCTGGAAAATAAAAATGAAACAATTAAAATAGAGAATTTGAAGAACCTCCGGAATAAGGGATTAATCACTTCGATGAAACAAGAATAAGAATTACATTCTGCTTATCCTTCACCAATTTAAATTGATGACAAGCAACGGATCACATACGACTTATTCTCGTAGAAAGGATTTAGATAGATATAGCGCAAACTTAATGAACCACCGGTAGGATTGAAACAACGAATGAATTGATATGATAAGGAAGGAAGAGAAATCTTAAACGAACCACGGTAAGAATTGAAAATGAACGAAGAGAAGATAAAGAAACACCTGGAAGAATTATAAAATGAACGAAGATGCTTGAGAGGATTTAGATACATGAGAACGAAGAGATCATGAGCCGATTAGAGATCACTTGAACGAAGCACCGGTAAGATTGGAGAATGATAACTGAAAGCAGAGAATGAATAAACCTGAATTGATGGACTCCAGATAGGTGAAAGGAATTCTCACAATCAAAACAATTATGAGAGGATGGCCTTGAACTAGAACCACGAATCTTGAAGAGAATGGAGCAAGATTAAGAGAAAATCTTCTTCGGCCTTCCAAATCTGAGAATTATGACGAGAAACACCACCATGTATTGTTGAGATACTCCGGAAGAATCAAAAGCGAAGAGGTTGAGCCAACTATGAAAAGAATTTGAAAAATCTTGGAGAAAGACATTTGACTGATGATAAATCATTCTTACGTCAAACTTCGAAAAGAAAATTTGGGGATAGCTCCGGGAAAATAAGAAGAGTCAGGTAAGATCCTGGCAAAAGACCTGTGGGTTAGGGTCCACTAAAAAGAAACACCGTTGTTGATTTAAAAGAGAGGTTGCACCGGTTGAATTAGATGGCTAGAATGAGATAACAATCTCGAAATAGGTTGGACGGATCTTGAATGAAAAGACGAGTCTTCTGAGATATCTTCAGCACTCCCGAACAAATGAATAGCAAGAAATGAATGATTATGAGGTACACCGGCATGAAAGAAACATTTGAAACGAGTAAAGGATATGGTCAACACCAAAAACTTGAATTCGACCCATCAGAAAAGAAAAGGAACAAATAATGATGAACTAGAAGCTCCGTTAGAATCTTCATGAGAATCACCGGATAAGAAAATTGACGGAAAAAGAATGAAGAGTCCTCGCATCAATAAGATGGATACTTGATTAAGAAATCTGAATCCTTGGAGAAAACAAGGGAGGGAGGGTGGGAAAAACAAAGGCAACTTGGAGACGACTGAAACAAACACTGTTGAGAAGAACTGAGAATTGATATTGCTAATGTTGAAATGATCGGATCCACTTAAAGAGAGAGACACCGGTTGAAAAGGAGTGATATGACAATCTCGATTATCGAGAAGGATTAGTATTCACATCGGAGTATGAGAACACCGGTTCGGAAAGGTATGGAATCAACACTTGACTTCGAAGCAACTCGAATACCACAACTCAAAACAAAACAAAGGATTGGCTTGCGGAATAAGCCGGAACAAACATATGATAGAGATCTCGTCCGAAATTTTCGTGGTGGGGCCTACACGGGCTCGATCATACAACAACATCATGTACAAGGCAGTGCACATGACATACGAAGCGTCCCCGAGTCAGCATAGCCAAGGACTCTTTAAGACACAACGAGACCACTGTAAAACCGACCGTGAATAGGTGGACCACTAGACGTCAAACCCCAATTTCATATCATACATCCATCGGAAAGGTATCCTAAGAGCTACTTGAATTCCCACTTATAAACGTCCGTTATACGAGTTATGGCAACGGATGTATGATATGACCAATTTAAGTACTGGGGTGGGAGTTCAGGAGTATTGCCATAACTCGTATAACGGATGCTTTTCGAAGGTCCAATCCGAAAACGTTTAACACCCGCACACGAAAAGAGGTAGAAAGGAACACCGGGTGACATAGGAACACCGGATTGCAAAACGTACAACGGGGAAAATGCTCGGATGCATGAGACGAACATGTATGCAAATGAAATGCACATGATGACATGATATGCAATGCATGACACGCAAGCAATGACAAGGAAACAACAGTGAATAACTGGAGGACACCTGGCACATCGGTCACGGGGTGTTACACTCATCCTGGTTCATCGCCTATTCGGGTTCCATCCACAAGGAGATCCGGCCGGGATGTCGTTCACGTCCCCAAACGATGTGAGCAGGGTTCCCAAGCCCACCATCCGGGTGCCACTTGGTACACCGTGCCACTGTGCCTACTCTGTCCCAAGCCCACCTGGCAGGGTGCCACTTGGTAGACTACTAACACTACCTACAAACACCAGAAACTAGTTGCGACTCCTGGACAGAGATCAAGTTGGTTAATAAGTCGAGAGGGGTCGAGTTACCGGAACCCAATGTGTGGTAGTATCGAGTCATTGGACAACATACATAGAACTCAGTGCTTAAGGACGGTTCTAGTGAGACAACCCACCATGTACTCCTACATGGCCCCTCACCGCTACCTTTACCAAATCATGTTCACACACTTTACTCTCAGCATCAGAACATAGAACACTGCACTCCAATTCATTCCCAATGAATCAGACCTGACACACTCTAAGCAATAGCAAGCATGGCATGGTAGGAACACAACAATGGATTCAATCAACTCCTACACATGCTAGTGGGTTTCAACTAGTTACTGTGGCAATGACAGGTCATGCAGAGGAATGGGTTCAACTACCGCAGCACAAAGTAGCAGTTGAATCGTTGTTGTCCTAATGCAATAAATGAGAGCAGGAGCGAGAGAGTAGGATTGTATCGGAATGAACAAGGGGGTTTGCTTGCCTGGTAGATCAACAGGGGGCACTGCTCCTCAGATAGGTACTCTGGAGCACTCTCTGGAGCAGGACCTATCGAGAAGGAATGGTGCTGGCAATCAATACACAATCATATGCAACATTATGATGCATGAACATGGCATGAGTATGTGATGTGTTTTGAGCGAATGCATTTAGCATTCTATTTGGAAGAGGTCCATTTGAACCAAAGGTTCAAATGCAACTCTAAATTAAGTCCCTTTAAATGCCATAAGTGTGTTTTCATATATACAGCATGTATAGGTTGGTTTGTCATGCATGAAAATGGTACAGATGGATAGATTGAATTTTTCTGATCATTTTTCATATATAACTTATTTCAATCTGAGCTATGGTTGAATTTCTATGAATTTTTGAAGTTTATATCATTTTCTGGAATTTCCTGATTTAATTTAAAACCAGAAAAGAAATAACTGCGTCATGCTTGCGTCATCAAGTCAACAACGCTGACTGGGGTCAAACCTGACTTGTGGGCTCCACACGTCAGTGTAACAGGTTAAGCAGGGGGTTAGTTTATCCTAATTATAGGGTTAGTGGTGCTAGGGCCCACTGTGAGTGTCAGGTTTAGTTAAATGGTGATTAGTCTTAAGCTAATCACCTGACCCATGGGGCCCACCTAACAGGCCGGCGAGGTTAAAGGGTCAAATCCCACCGGCGTTTAGCCGCTGGCGAGGCCAAACGCGGCGGAAGGGCTCGGGATTGCGTCTCCGGCGACCAAATGGGCCACGGAGACCATCTCTGAGGAGCTAGTGCTCGCGCGCATCCACTGGTGCCCTCCGTTTCACCGGAGACGGCCTAAATTGACGGCGGCGACCACTTGGGCGGCGGCCGGAGTTCGGCAGGGAGGGGAGAAGGGGCTACGGTGCACGGCAGGAGCAACATGTGAGGGTTTTGGGGTCCTGGCGTTGCACTGAGCACGGTAGTGTGCTCGGTCGTGGCCCTAGGTGACAGTGGCCATGACGGCGACATGAACAGCGGCGAAGAGCTCTCGGCTCTGATGACATCGTTGTTAGAGGAAGGAATCGAGCTAGGGGAGAGGGGGGATCGATGCAGTGGCTCACAGAGGATCCGACGGAGGCGTCAGCGAGCTCGGGGGAGGTCTGACGCGGGCAGAACGGCGACGGCAATCTCGAGCGGCCGGAGGTGAAGATGCCGGCGGAGGCAGCTCCACAAGGCATCCGGCGACGCGTGGCTTGAATGAGAGGTGGTAGGCGACGTGGCGGAGCTCGTGGACTCATCAGAGGGGCGAGGGAACGACGGAGAGCGTGTCGGCGGTGAGCTACGGCGACGGCAGCGCTTCGGCTATAATGGGAGAGGCGACAGAGGCGGAAAGGAGGACAGGAGAGAGTGAGACAGGCCTGGGGGGGTCACGTGGCGATGTTCGGGACGGCCAGGGCATTCGAGGGAGAGGCCAGGCAGGCAGGTGGCGTGGCGCCCATGCGTGCGGGCGGCGAGCGCGTGCCTCTCGTCCTCCTGGTGCCAGGAGGACGACGTCTGGCATCGACAGAAGGTGGGCTGGGCCAGCCTGCTGGGTCTGAGCAGATGGGCCGCCAGGTTAGTTGGCCCAGGTACGTGTTTTCCCATTTTTGTTTTCTTTTCTATTTTCTGACATTTGTTTCTGATTTAGTAAAAATACTAAATCATTTTATTTACTTATGCCAATTTTTACAGGGGCTAGTGGTATTATTCAAGAGCTCCTCAACTACTGGCATAATTTTTGGACAATATTATATATATAATAATATATATCCAAAGCAAATAAGTGCTGCATTAATTCCAAATGCCCAAAATAAATACTTATGAGCTCCTGAAAATGTTGGTTTGATTTTTATCTCTGTCCAATATTTTCAGAGAGCAACATGAGCATTTTCTTAGACCTTTTTGGAGAAATTTTTTTATTTGGGTCATTTCCAGAATGATTCTGAGGGTTTCACAAATCCCCATTTCAAATTTCAATGAAATTTAAACATGATGCAAACATGAAGGCTAGCCTAGGTCATACCAGAACTAGGGATGTGACAACTCGCCCCCACTTGAAAAAATCTCGTCCCGAGATTCAGGAGTTGGCGGAAAAAAGTGGGGTACTCCAGTCGAAGACGATCTTCACGCTCCTAAGTAGCTTCTCTCTCAGAATGATGAGACCACTGAACCTTGAGAAACTTGATGTTATGACGTCAAGTGACACGCTCTGCTTGATCGAGAATGCGGACGGGGTACTCTCGATAAGTGAGGTTATCTTGGAGATCAAGCGTTTCGTGGTCCACTACGCGGATGGGATCCGAGAAGCAACGCCTGAGTTGGGAGACGTGGAAGACATCATGTACTCGAGAAAGATGTGGGGGTAGTTCCAACTGGTAGGCAACCTCTCCTCGTTTAGCGAGAATGTGAAAAGGACCAATGTAACGAGGAGCCAACTTGCCCTTGATACCGAAACGATGGGTACCCTTTAAAGGGGTAACCCGAAGGTAAGCCTTGTCGCCAACTTCATAAGCCACTTCCTTATGACTGCGGTCATACTGGCTCTTTTGACGAGATTGGGCTGTTTTCAAATTCTCACGAATGATGCGAACTTGCTCTTTTGCCTCCTGGATCATATCCCGTCCAAATAATTGTCTTTCACCGGTTTCTGACCAGTTCAAAGGTGTTCGACATCTTCGTCCATACAGAACCTCAAAAGGAGCTTTCTTGAGGCTGGATTGGTAGCTGTTGTTATAAGCAAACTCGGCGAAGGGAAGACACTTCTCCCAATCCATACCGAATGAGATAACACAAGCTCTAAGCATGTCTTCGAGAATTTGGTTGACCCTTTCCACCTGACCACTTGATTGAAGGTGGAAAGCGGTACTGAAGGAAAGATGGGTGCCCATGGTAGTTTGGAAACTCTCCCAGAAATGAGAGGCGAAAAGACTACCACGGTCTGAATTGATCTCTAGTGGAACACCATGAAGTGACACTATTCGAGGAATATATAAGTCAGCGAGCTGACTAGCAGTGATACTCTCTCGAACAGGTAGGAAGTGAGCCACTTTGGAAAGACGATCAATGACTACGAAGATAGCATTATTCCCTTTCTTGGTCCTGGGAAAGCCGGTGATGAAGTCCATACCAACTTTATCCCATTTCCATTCAGGAATAGCTAAAGGCTGAAGGGTGCCAGCAGGCCTTTGATTCTCTGCCTTAACGCGACGACAAACGTCGCAGTTAGCAATAAACTGAGCAATTTCTCTCTTCATCCTTGTCCACCAGAACCTCTGGCGCAGGTCCTGATACATCTTAGTACTACTGGGATGAATCGTGAGAGGAGATTCATGGGCCTCCTTAAGGATTAGTTGCCGAAGATGCTGCTTCTTGGGGACCACCAGGCGATTCCCGAAGAAAACAACACCTCGATCATCTATAGAGAAACTACCAGCAATGCCCTTGGCAATGTTTCTCTTGATCCGGGTAATCCCCGTATCATGCTTCTGGGCTTCTATGATATGATCCACAAGAGTAGGTTTCGCCACCAAGGTAGAAAGGAATCCATGAGGAGCAATGTGAAGGTTAAGTTTACATAATTCCTCATGGAGAAGTGGTTGGCCCTGCTACAACATGAGATTGTTGCAATAGGACTTATGACTTAGCGCATCAGCCATGACATTTCCCTTGCCTAGGGTGTAGGTAATCCCTAAGTCGTAATCTGAGATCAACTCCAACCAACGTATTTGCCTAAGGTTCAAATATGGTTGGGTGAAGATATACTTGAGACTCTAGTGATCGGTGTAAATCTCGCAACGCTTACCAAGAAGGTAATGTCGCCAGGTCTTAAGTGCATAGACTACGGCTGCAAGCTCTAGATCATGTGTAGGATAATTCTCCTCATGTGGATGCAACTGGTCGAGATGCATAGGCAATCACATGGCGATCTTGCATAAGAATGCAACCTAGTCCCTGTCATGAGGCGTCGCAGTAGATAACAAAGTCTTTAGTGAAATCTGGTGGCACGAGTATGGGAGCAGAAGTCAGGCGTCTTTTCAGTTCCTGAAAACTGTACTCACACTGTGGGGACCACTCAAACTTTTTATCTTTCTTGAGAAGTTCCGTGAGAGGTTTGGCCACTTTGGAGAAGTTCTCGACGAAGCGGCGACAGTAACTGGCTAGGCCAAGGAAACTCCTAACTTGCTTAACCGTTTCAGGCAGAGTCCAATCAAGAACGGCCTGGACTCTCTTGGGATTGATAGCAATGCCCTTACCAGATATCACATGGCCCAGGTAGGTCACTACTAGCAGCCAAAATTCGCACTTGGAGAACTTGGCATAAAGGCGGTGCTCTCTGAGTTTCTCTAACACAAGTCTAAGATGTTCGGCATGTTCTTCCTCGTTCTTCGAGTAAATAAGAATATCATCGAGGTAAACCACGACGAACTTATCTAAGTACTCCATGAAGATCGGGTTCATCAAGCGAGAGAAGGTAGCTGGAGCATTGGTTAGACCGAAGGACATGACGGTGTACTCATACTGGCCATAACGAGTGACAAAAGCCGTCTTAGGAATGTTCCCATTTCTAATCTTGATTTGATGGTAGCCTAACCTCAAATCCATCTTGGAAAAGACTAAGGATCCAGCGAGCTGATCATACAGATCATTAATCATGGGGAGTGGATACTTGTTCTTTATCGTGACCAAATTAATGGGACGATAATCTACTACCATTCGGTCCGTACCATCCTTCTTCTTGACGAAGAGGACGGGCAAGCCCAGGGAGAAGAACTAGGATAGATGAAACCCTTTTGCAAGGATTCATCGAGTTGTTTCTTAAGCTCAGCTAGCTCTAAGGGTGCCATCTTGTAAGGTCTCCTAGAAATTGGGGCGGTTCCTGGGATAAGATCTATGACAAACTCTACATCTCTGTCAGGTGGAATACCTGGCAGTTCCTCTAGAAAGACATCCGGAAAGTCACAGACTACCGGGATATCTTCAAGGTTTGGAAGAGGGCTGGCATTAAGAGAATAGAGTTGGCGCTTTGCAACTCTAGTGGAGACAGTGACTATCTTGCCAGATGGGTGTGTAAGCTGAATAGACCTTGTGTAACAATCAATCTTGGCATAATGAGCTTTCATCCAGTCCATACCCAAGATGATGTTAATATCTGTAGACTTGAGGGCTATAAGTGATGTAAGGAATACAAGTCTGTCAACAAGGATTTCATTACCATGGCTTACACTAGAAGTTTGCCATTTGGATCCAGGAGTTTGAATGACTAGTGGAGAGGGCATATCACAAAATGAAATGTCGTGCAAGTTAGCATAGCTTTCAGAAATGAAGGAGTGAGATGCTCCAGTGTTGAACAAAACCGATGCTGGATGACAATTGACAAGGAGTGTACCAAGAACGACATCCAGATCATCATGAGCGTCTTTAGCTGAGACGTGATGCACACATCCACGTTCAGCGGGAGCTGACTTGACACTGATCATCTTGCGTGATGGCTTACCACGGCCAACGGACTTCTCAGGCTGGGGTGGAGCATAGTTTGTTTGAGAGCAGTCACGTGCATAGTGTCTTGGCTCTCCGCATGTGAAGCAAGTCCCTGAGGTAGGACGTGGACCCGCATTGACAAGTGGTCTACCGATAGGCCTGGGTGGAGCATACGGTTGAGCTGGGTGAGGCGCCACATAAGAAGGCCTCGGTGTATAACTGGGTGGAAGAGCGGAGTTCGGAACCCAAATCCAACGCTTCTACGAACTAGAACCGGAGGAGGAACCCAAATCATGGGTGTGCTTACGAGACTCCTCGTAAGTGAGTTGAGCTGTCTCTGCATTAATGGCCTTGTTCACAAGAGCCTGGAATGTATTGCAGTGATGCAAGTGGAGATCACGACGCAACTTGGGGTTGAGACCCTTCCGGAACCTAGCCTGCTTCTTGGCGTCTGTGGACACCTCTTCTGTAGCATAGCGGGCAAGGTTCTCAAACTCTCTACTGTAAGCATCAACAACCATCTTATCCTGGGTGAAACTACAGAACTCTTCTCTCTTGCGGTCAATGAGAGCCAGAGGAATGTGATGCTCGTGAAAAGCCTCAGTGAAATCTCTCCAGGTGGGTATCTGGCCAGCTGGAAGCATAGCCTCAGTGATCACCGTCGGCACACTACCTCTACATTTACCTACGGGATTAGTTTTGAACCTCAATAATTGTTATTTAGTGCCAGCTTTGAGCATGAACATTGTATCTGGATCTCGTTTAATATGAGATGGCTACTCATTTAAATCCGAGAATAATGGTTGTTCTATTTATATGAGAGATATGTTTTATGGTCATGCCCCGCTGGTCAATGGTTTATTCTTAATGAATCTCGAACGTGATGTTACACATATTCATAGTGTGAATACCAAAAGATGTAAGATTGATAATGATAGTCCCACATATCTGTGGCACTGCCGCCTTGGTCACATCGGTGTCAAACACATGAAGAATCTCCATACAGATGGACTTTTGGAGTCTCTTGATTTCGAATCATTTGACACGTGTGAACTATGCCTCATGGGTAAAATGACCAAGACCCCGTTCTCCGGAACAATGGAGCGAGCAACCAACTTATTGGAAATTATACATACTGATGTGTGCGGTCCAATGAGCGTTGAGGCTCGCGGTGGCTATCATTATGTTCTCACTCTCACTAATGACTTAAGTAGATATGGGTATGTCTATTTGATGAAACACAAGTCTGAGACCTTTGAAAATTTCAAGGAATTTCAGAATGAGGTAGAGAATCAACATGACCGAAAGATAAAATTCTTACGATTAGATCATGGGGGAGAATATTTAAGTCACGAATTTGGTACGCACTTAAGGAAATGTGGAATCATTTCACAACTCACGCCGCCTGGAACACCTCAGCGTAACGGTGTGTCCGAACATCGTAATCGCACTCTATTGGATATGGTACGATCTATGATGTCACTCATTGATTTACCGCTATCTTTTTGGGGATACACTCTAGAGACAGCTACATTCACTTTAAATAGGGCACCATCTAAATCCGTTGAGACGACACCGTATGAATTATGGTTTGGGAAGAAACCTAAGCTGTGGTTTCTAAAAGTTTGGGGATGCGATGCTTATGTCAAGAAACTTCAACCTGAAAAGCTCGAACCCAAGTCGGAAAAATGCGTCTTCATAGGATACCCTAAGGAAACCATTGGGTATACCTTTTACCTCAGATCCGAAGGCAAGATCTTTGTTGCCAAGAACGGGTCCTTTCTGGAGAAAGAGTTTCTCTCGAGAGAAGTAAGTGGGAGGAAAGTAGAACTCGATGAAGTACTGCCTCTTGAAGCGGAAAGTAGCGCAGCTCTGGAAGATGTTTCTGTGGTACCTGCACCGACTAGAGAGGAAGTTAATGATAATGATCAAGGTACTTCGGATCAAGTTGCTACTGAACTTTGAAGGTCCACAAGGACACGTTCCACACCAGAATGGTATGGCAACCCTGTCCTCGAAATCATGTTGTTAGACAACGGTGAACCTTCGAACTATGAAGAAGCAATGGCGGGCCCAGATTCCAACAAATGGCTTGAAGCCATGCAATCCGAGATAGGATCCATGTATGAAAACAAAGTATGGACTTTGACAGACTTGCCCGATGATCGGCGAGCGATAGAGAATAAATGGATCTTTAACAAGAAGACGGACACGGATGGTAATGTTACCATCTATAAGGCTTGACTTGACGCTAAGGGCTATCGACAAGTTCAAGGGGTTGACTACGATGAGACCTTCTCACTCGTAACGAAGCTGAAGTCCGTCTGAATCATGTTAGCAATTGCCGCATACTATGATTATGAGATATGGCAAATGGACGTCAAAACGGCTTTCCTTAACGGCTTTCTTAAGGAAGAATTGTATATGATGCAGCCGGAAGGTTTTGTCGATCCTAAGAATGCTAACAAGGTATGCAAGCTCCAGCGCTCCATCTATGGGTTGGTGCAAGCATCTCGGAGTTGGAACATTCTCTTTAATGAAATGATCAAAGCGTTTGGGTTTATGCAGACTTATGGAGAAGCCTGCGTTTACAAGAAAGTGAGTGGGAGCTCTATAGCATTTCTCATATTATATGTGGATGACATACTTTTGATGGGAAATGATATAGAACTTTTGGACAGTATGAAGGCCTACTTGAATAAGTGTTTTTCAATGAAGGACCTTGGAGAAGCTGCTTACATATTAGGCATCAAGATCTATAGAGATAGATCGAGACGCCTCATAGGTCTTTAACAAAGCACATACCTTGATAAGATATTGTAGAAGTTCAATATGGATCAGTCCAAGAAGGGGTTCTTGCCTGTGTTGCAAGGTGTGAAATTGAGCTCAGCTCAATGTCCGACCACGGCAGAAGATAGAGAAAAGATGAGTGTCGTCCCCTATGCCTCAGCCATAGGGTCTATCATGTATGCCATGCTGTGTACCAGACCTGATGTAAACCTTGCCGTAAGTTTGGTAGGAAGGTACCAAAGTAATCCCGGCATGGAACACTGGACAGCGGTCAAGAACATCCTGAAGTACCTGAAAAGGACTAAGGATGTGTTTCTCGTATATGGAGGTGACGAGGAGCTCGTCATAAAGGGTTACGTCGATGCTAGCTTCGACACAGATCTGGATGACTCTAAGTCACAAACCGGATACGTGTATATTTTGAATGGTGGGGCAGTAAGCTGGTGCAGTTGCAAGCAAAGCGTCATGGCGGGATCTACATGTGAAGTGGAGTACATGGCAGCCTCGGAGGCAGCGCATGAAGCAATCTGGATGAAGGAGTTCATCACCGACCTAGGAGTCATACCCAATGTGTCGGGGCCGATCACTCTCTTCTGTGACAACACTGGAGCTATTGCCCTTGCCAAGGAGCCCAGGTTTCACAAGAAGACCAGGCACATCAAACGTCGCTTCAACTCCATTCGTGAAAATGTTCAAGATGGAGACATAGATATTTGCAAAGTACATACAGATCTGAATGTCGCAGATCCGTTGACTAAACCTTTTCCGCGAGCAAAACATGATCAACACCAGAACTCTATGGGTGTTCGATTCATCACAATGTAACTAGATTATTGACTCTAGTGCAAGTGGGAGACTGTTGGAAATATGCCCTAGAGGCAATAATAAAATGGTTATTATTATATTTCCTTGTTCATGATAATTGTCTATTATTCATGCTATAATTGTGTTATCCGGAAATCATAATACATGTGTGAATACATAGACCATAACATGTCCCTAGTGAGCCTCTAGTTGACTAGCTCGTTGATCAACAGATATTCATGGTTTCCTGACTATGGACATTGGATGTCATTGATAACGGGATCACATCATTAGGAGAATGATGTGATGGACAAGACCCAATCCTAAGCATAGCACAAGATCGTGTAGTTCGTTTGCTAGAGCTTTTCCAATGTCAAGTATCATTTCCTTAGACCATGAGATCATGTAACTCCCGGACGCCATAGGAGTGCTTTGGGTGTACCAAACGTCACAACGTAACTGGGTGACTATAAAGGTATACTACAGGTATCCCCGAAAGTATCTGTTGGGTTGACACGGATCGAGACTGGAATTTTTCACTCCGTATGACGGAGAGGTATCTCTGGGCCCACTCGGTAATGCATCATCATAATGAGCTCAACGTGACCAAGTGTTTGGTCACGGGATCATGCATTATGGTATGAGTAAAGTGACTTGCCAGTAACGAGATTGAACGAGGTATTGGGATACCGATGATCGAATCTCGGGCAAGTAACGTACCAATTGACAAAGGGAATTGAATACAGGATTGATTGAATCCTCGACATCGTTGTTCATCCGATGAGATCATCGTGGAACATGTGGGAGCAAACATGGGTATCCAGATCCCGCTGTTGGTTATTGACCGGAGAGTCGTCTTGGTCATGTCTGCGTGTCTCCCGAACCCGTAGGGTCTACACACTTAAGGTTCGATGACGCTAGGTTTGTAGATATATTAGTATGCGGTAACTCGAAAGTTGTTCAGAGTCCCGGATGAGATCCCGGACGTCACGAGGAGTTCCGGAATGGTCCGGAGGTGAAGATTTATATATAGGAAGTCCAGTTTCAGCCATCGGGAAAGTTTCAGGGGTAATCGGTATTGTACCGGGACCACCGGAAGGGTCCCAGGGGTCCACCGGGTGGGGCCACCTATCTCGGAGGGCCCCATGGGCTGAAGTGGGAGGGGAACCAGCCCCTGGTGGGCTGGTGCGCCCCCATGGGCCTCCCCCCGCGCCTAGGGTTGGAAACCCTAGGGGTGGGGGGCGCCCCACCTAACTTGGGGGGCAAGTCCCCCCTTGGCCGCCGCCCCCCCTTGGAGATTGGATCTCCTAGGGCCGGCGCCCCCCTAGGGGCCCTATATATAGTGGGGGGGGAGGGAGGGCAGCCGCACCCAAGTCCCTGGCGCCTCCCTCTCCCCTCGTAACACCTCTCTCTCTCTCTCTCTCGTTGGAGCTTGGCGAAGCCCTGCCGAGATCACCACTGCTTCCATCGCCACGCCGTCGTGCTGCTGGATCTCCATCAACCTCTCCTTCCCCTTGCTGGATCAAGAAGGAGGAGACGTCTTCCCAACCGTACGTGTGTTGAACGTGGAGGTGCCGTCCGTTCGGCTCTCGGTCATCGGTGATTTGGATCACGACGAGTACGACTCCATCAACCCCGTTCTCTTGAACGCTTCCGCTCGCGATCTACAAGGGTATGTAGATACACTCCCCTCTCCCTCGTTGTTAGATGACTCCATAGATTGATCTTGGTGATGCGTAAAAAAATTTAAAATTCTGCTACGTTCCCCAACAGCCACCTCCTGGGCTGCTACCCTCTCTCTCCCCTCAGGCCCACTAAGGCCCAATATTTCCCCGGGGGGTTCCGGTAACCCCTCCGGCACTCCGGTTTTCTCCGAAACCATCCGGAACACTTCCGGTGTCCGAATATAGCCGTCCAATATATCAATCTTTACGTCTTGACCATTTCGAGACTCCTTATCATGTCCGTGATCACATCTGGGACTCCGAACTACCTTCGGTACATCAAAACACAAAAACTCATGATACCGTTCGTCACCGAACTTTAATCGTGCGGACCCTACGGGTTCGAGAACTATGTAGACATGACCGAGACACGTCTCCGGTCAATAACCAATAGCAGAACCTGGATGTTCATATTGGCTCCCACATATTCTACGAAGATCTTTATCGGTCAAACCGCATAACAGCATACATTGTTCCCTTTGTCATCGATATGTTACTTGCCCGAGATTCGATCGTCGGTATCTCAATAGCTAGTTCAATCTCGTTACTGGCAAGTCTCTTTACTCATTCCGTAATACATCATCCTGCAACTAACTCATTAGTTACAATGCTTGCAAGGCTTATAGTGATGTGTATTATTGAGTGGGCCCAGAGATATCTCTTCAACAATCGGAGTGACAAATCCTAATCTTGAAATACGCCAACTCAATAAGTACCTTCAGAGACACCTGTAGGACACCTTTATAATCACCCAGTTACGTTGTGACGTTTGGTAGCACACAAAGTGTTCCTCCGGTAAACGAGAGTTGCATAATCTCATAGTCATAGGAACATGTATAAGTCATGAAGAAAGCAATAGCAACAAACTAAACGATCATCGTGCTAAGCTAACGGAATGGGTCAAGTCAATCACATCATTCTCCTAATGATGCGATCCCATTAATCAAATGACAACTCATGTTTATGGCTAGGAAACATAACCATCTTTGATCAACGAGCTAGTCAAGTAGAGGCATACTAGTGACACTCTGTTTGTCTATGTATTCACACATGTATCAAGTTTCCAATTAATACAATTCTAGCATGAATAATAAACATTTATCATGAAATAAGGAAATAAACAATAACTTTATTATTTCCTCTAGGTCATATTTCCTTCAGTGTCCCACTTGCACTAGAGTCAATAATCTAGTTCACATCGCCATGTGATTTAACACCAATAGTTCACATCACCATGTGATTAACACCCATAGTTCACATCGTCATGTGACCAACACCCAAAGGGTTTACTAGAGTCAATAATCCAGTTCACATCGCTATGTGATTAACACCCAAAGAGTACTAAGGTGTGATCATGTTTTTCTTGTGAGAGAAGTTTAGTCAACGGGTCTGCCACATTCAGATCCGTATGTATTTTGCAAATTTCTATGTCAACAATGCTCTGCACAGAGTTACTCTAGCTATTTGCTCCCACTTTCAATATGTATCTAGATTGAGACTTAGAGTCATCTGGATTAGTGTCAAAACTTGCATCGACGTAACCCTTTACGATGAACATTTTGTCACCTCCATAATCGAGAAACATATCCTTATTCCACTAAGGATAATTTTGACCGTTGTTCAGTGATCTACTCCTAGATCACTATTGTACTCCCTTGCCAAACTCAGGGCAGGGTATACAATAGGTCTGATACACAGCATGGCATACTTTATAGAACCTATGGCTTTAGGCATAGGGAATGACTTTCATTCTCTCTCTATCTTCTGTCGTGGTCGGGCTTTGAGTCTTACTCAACTTCACACCTTGTAACACATGCAAGAACTCTTTCTTTGACTATTCCATTTTGAACTACTTCAAAGTCTTGTCAAGGTATGTACTCATTGAAAAAACTTATCAAGCGTCTTGATCTATCTCTATAGATCTTAATGCTCAATATGTAAGCAGTTTCACTGAGGTCTTTCTTTGAAAAACTCCTTTCAAATACTCCTTTATGCTTTCCAGAAAATTCTACATTATTTCCAATCAACAATATGCCATTCACATATATTTATCAGAAATTCTGTAGTGCCCCCACTCACTTTCTTGTAAATACAGGCTTCACCGCAAGTCTGTATAAAACTATATGCTTTGATCAACTCATCAAAGCGTATATTCCAACTCCGAGATGCTTACACCAGTCCATAGATGGATCGTTGGAGCTTGCACTTTTTGTTAGCACCTTTAGGATTGACAAAACCTTCTGGTTGCATCATATACAACTCTTCTTTAAGAAATCCATTAAGGAATGTAGTTTTGACATCCATTTGCCAGATTTCATAAAATGTGGCAATTTGTTAACATGATTCGGACAGACTTAAGCATCGCTACGAGTGAGAAAATCTCATCGTAGTCAACACCTTGAACTTTGTCAAAATCTTTTTCAACAAGTCCAGCTTTGTAGATAGTAACACTACTATCAGCGTCCGTCTTCCTCTTGAAGATCCATTTATTTTCTATGGCTTGCCGATCATCGGGAAAGTCAACCAAAGTCCACACTTCGTTCTCATACATGGATCCCATCTCAGATTTCATGGCCTCAAGTCATTTTGCGGAATCTGGGCTCATCATCGCCTCCTTCATAGTTCGCAGGTTCATCATGGTCAAGTAACATGACCTCCAGAACAGGATTACCATACCACTCTGGTGCGGAACGTACTCTGGTTGACCTATGAGGTTCGGTAGTAACTTGATCTGAAGTTTCATGATCATCATCATTAACTTCCTCACTAATTGGTGTAGGCATCACTGGAACAGATTTCTGTGATGAACTACTTTCCAATTCGGGAGAAGGTACAATTAGCTCATCAAGTTCTACTTTCCTCCCACTCACTTCTTTCGAGAGAAACTCCTTCTCTAGAAAGGATCCATTCTTAGCAACGAATGTCTTGCCTTCGGATCTGTGATAGAAGGTATACCCAACAGTCTCCTTTGGGTATCCTATGAAGACACATTTCTCCGATTTGGGTTTGAGCTTATCAGGATGAAACTTCTTTCAAATAAGTATTGTAACCCCAAACTTTAAGAAACGACAACTTGGGTTTCTTGCCAAACCATAGTTCATAAGGTGTCATCTCAACGGATTTAGATGGTGCCCTATTTAACGTGAATGCAGTTGTCTCTAATGCATAACCCCAAAACGATAGTGGTAAATCGGTAAGAGACATCATAGATTGTACCATATCTAATAAAGTACGGTTATGATGTATGGACACACCATTACGATGTGGTGTTCCAGGTGGCGTGACTTGCGAAACTATTTCACATTGTTTCAAATGAAGACCAAACTCGTAACTCAAATATTGTAACGCCCCGAGACCGTTGCGCCAGGTGTCTTCCAGTTATTTTGTTGTTGTTGCCTTGTCATTTGCTTGCGTGTCGCATCTTGCCATGTCATCATGTGCATTGCATCATCATATTTTCAAACTTGCATCCGTCCGGGTTCTCCCCGTTCCTTTCGTTGTCCGTTCTGAGCCCAGACACACTTGCACGCGCCCACGGCACCTCCGAAATATTATTTTATAAGTGGCCGGAAAATGTTCTCGGAATGGGTTGAAAGTTGGCGTGTGGTCTTGTTATGTTGTTGGTAGGCCACCTGCCAAGTTTCATCGCATTCGGAGCTCGGTTGATAGCCCAACCGTTAAACTTATAGCAGCAATATAGCCGGTCTAACGTCGGACACTTTCGGTCTCCGGAAACAAACGTCGGGCCTCTCTCTCTCTCTTCTCTCCTCTCAGCCCGAGGCCTTATGCACAACCCACATGCTCCAACCTACCCCTCCTCGCGTCCGGAGCTGTCAGATCGTGATCGGAGGCTCCGGAAACCCCTCCTAACCCCAAACCCTAGCAAATTTTCTATATATGGACACCCATAGTCCATTTTGGGCAACCTAGACCCCTTCCCCTACCTCTAGCCTCCCCCTCCTCAGATTCCGTGCCGCACCGCTCCCATCTCGCCACTTGGCGCCGTCCAACGGACCAGCCGCCGTCGGCCGGATGCTCCCCACCAACCCGCTCGTGTCACCTCAGCAACCAGCGCCACCCTCCTCCACTCCGCGTGTGCCACGTGGCCCCTGCCGCTCCCCGCCGCCGCGGCCCGCGGAGCCCGCCACAGGCCCGCGCTAGGCCAGATCTGGGCCGCGTGCAGCACTAGGGTGCAGCGGCACCCGTCGTCGCCCGCAGCTCACCTCGCATCCCCGCGCCGGCGCCGAACTTCCTCGCCGCCCGCCCCTCACCGGAGTTGAGGACCCCGCCTCCTTGTCTCTGCTGTCATGTGCCTTCTCGTTTCCCTCTCGTTTTCCCTCTCTCTCTCATGGTCTCTCTCTCCCCGCAGGAACCCCGGCATGACGTCGTTCCTAGCTCGATGAGCTCCACCACTGCCGGACGGATCCGCCGCCGGGAGGGCGGATCTGTCTGTTCCCGCCGTCCCTGACCTCTGCCTTCGCCGACCCTGGCCGCTGAGCTTTGCAGCGCCGCCGCCCTTCCTTCCCTCTATCCCCTCTGGATCGAGGAGGAGGACGACGACACACACCGCCGACACGTGGGCCACGGCCTGGCCAGCCGGCCCAGCATCTCCAAGGCCCAAGGCCCAGCCACTCCTCTGCGGACCGCGCCAGCCCAGCGCGCCCCTCCTGGAACCTCTCCACAGTTCTCGGCAAGGCCCATGGTGAGAGCAGATCCGGCCTGACATGTTTTTTCCATAAAACGTTTTTCCTATATATTTTTTCAGAGACAACAGTTTTGCAGAAAAGCCCTCATACTTCATTCATTTAATAACTCACAATTGGTGCATCGGATTAAAATGTTTTATATATGAAATATGACTAGAATTTCATCTAGATTCATAATATGCCACTTTCATGCATGTTTAAAATGTTTAACTTGTTGGTTGCATTAATTTGCTTAAATGCCATGCTAAAATGATTTAATTGATAACTAAATAACAGTAGCTCCAAACTTAACAAACTTTATATGTAAATGGGGTAGAAAAATGCCTAGTTTATCATGGTGGCTTTACTTTGCATGTTTAACAACTCTAAAATATGGTTTAGGGTAGAACAATACCAAACCTAAAATATGCACATGAGGAGTTTCTGGACTTGTTGTTTGTTGTTCCGGCCTCATTTAAACTTGCCTAGATAGGTAGTTTTCTTTTGCTTCACCTCTTGCCATGTTAATCAACATTAAATTTTGTTGGGTACATAAACGAGATCGAACTAAATAACTTGAATGTGGTGTTCCGTCAATATGCAACTAGTTGCATATTGAGCTCCACTTAATTTGTAGGATTGCTTATGCACTTTGCCATGCCATGCCATGTGTCATTAAACCGGACATGCATCATACTTGGTTGTGCATCATGCCATGTTTATGTGATGTTTGTTTACTATGTTCCTTGCTTCTTTCCGGGTTGTTTCTCTCGTTAACTTCGGTTTCGTTCCAGAGTTGTCAGGATCCGTTCGACTATGTCCATTTGTCTTCTTCATGGACTCGTTCTTCTTCCTTGCGGGATCTCAGGAAAGATGACCATACCCTCGAAATCACTTCTATCTTTGCTTGCTAGTTGCTCGCTCTATTGCTATGCCGCGATTCCTACCACTTGCTATATCATGCCTCCCATATTGCCATGTCAAGCCTCTAACCCACCTTTCCTAGCAAACCATTGTTTGGCTATGTTACCGCTTTGCTCAGCCCCTCTTATAACGTTGCTAGTTGCAGGTGAAGATGGAGTTTGTTCCATGTCGGAACATGGTTATTGTTGGGATATCATTACTATCATATCTTGTTTACTTTAATGCATCTATATACTTGGTAAAGGGTGGAAGGCTTGGCCTTTTGCCTGGTGTTTTGTTCCACTCTTGCCGCCCTAGTTTCCGTCATACCGGTGTTATGTTCCTTGATTTTGTGTTCCTTACGCGGTTGGGTTATAATGGGAACCCCTTGACAGTTCGCCTTGAATAAAACTCCTCCAGCAAGGCCCAACCTTGGTTTTACCATTTTCCACCTAAGCCTTTTTCCCTTGGGTTCTGTAGACTCAAGGGTCATCTTTATTGAAACCCCCGGGCCAGTGCTCCTCTGAGTGTTGGTCCAAACTAGAGCACCGTGCAGGTCCGTCCCTTGGCAACTTGGGTTACGTTGGCTCCTGTACGCTTAGCTTATCCGGTGTGCCCTGAGAACGAGATATGTGGAGCTCCTATCGGGATTTGTCGGCACAGCGGGTGGTCTTGCTGGTCTTGTTTTACCATTGTTGAGATGTCTTGTAACCGGGATTCCGAGTCTGATCGGGTCTTCCTGGGAGAAGGAATATCCTTCGTTGACCATGAGAGCTTGTGATGGGCTAAGTTGGGACATCCCTGCAGGGTTTTGAACTTTCGAAAGCCGTGCCCGCGGTTATGGGCAGATGGGAATTTGTTAATATCCGGTTGTAGAAAACCTGACACTTAACTTAATTAAAATGAATCAACCGCGTGTGTAGCTGTGATGGTCTCTTCTCGGCAGAGTCTGAGAAGTGAACACGATCTTGTGTTATGCTTGGACATAAGTAGCTTTCAGGATCACTTCTTGATCACGACCGTGCTTTGCTTCTCTTCTCGCTCTCATTTGCGTAAGTTAGCCACCATATATGCTAGTGCTCGCTGCAGCTCCACCTCGTTACCTTTTTCCTACCCATAAGCTTAAATAGTCTTGATCTCGCGGGTGTGAGATTCCTGAGTCCCCGTGACTCACAGATACTTCCAAACAGTTTCAGGTGCCGATGATACCAGTGCAGGTGACGCAACTCAGCTCGAGTGGGAGCTCAATGAAGTTCGTGTTCATTGTGTTGTTTCATTTCCAGTTGATCAGTAGTGGAGCCCAATCGGGACGATCGGGGATCTATGCATTAGGGATTGTCCTTCTTTATTTGGTTTCATAGTCGGACCTTGATTGTATTCTGGATGATGTAATGCTATATTTATGTATTGTGTGAAGTGGCGATTGTAAGCCAACTATGTATCCCTTTCTTATTCAGTACATGGGATGTGTAAAGATTACCCCTCTTGCGGCATGCCTACTATGCGGTTATGCCTCTAAGTCATGCTCCGACACGTGGGAGATATAGCCGCATCGTGGGTGTTACAAATATTCTCCTCCACGATCAGATCGTAGAAACTTTATTTTCTTGTTACGATGATTTTCCACTTCACTCTGAAATTATATGAACTTTTCAAATGTTTCAGACTTATGTTTCATCAAG
The DNA here is from genome assembly GCF_002162155.2 of Triticum dicoccoides. Classification (NCBI taxonomy): domain Eukaryota; kingdom Viridiplantae; phylum Streptophyta; class Magnoliopsida; order Poales; family Poaceae; genus Triticum; species Triticum dicoccoides. The sequence goes on along the minus strand of NC_041380.1, from coordinate 322,946,448 downwards.
TAGATATACACATATCTGCTCAAATCATCTGTGAATATCAGAAAACAATGATACCCGCCGTGAGTCTCAACACTCATTGGACCTCATACATCAGTATGTATTATTTCCAATAAGTCAGTGGCTCGCTCCATTGTCCGGGAGAACAGAGTCTTAATCCTTGCCCATGAGGCATGGTTTGCAAGCATCAAAATGATTCATAATCAAGTGATTCCAAAAGCCCATCAACATGGAGTTTCTTCATGCGCTTTACACCAATATGACCTAAACGGTAGTGCCACAAATAAGTTGCACTATCATTATTAACTTTGTATCTTTTGGCTTCAACATTATGAATATGTGTATCACTACGATCGAGATCCAACGAACCATTTTCATTGGGTGTATGACCATAGAAGGTTTTATTCATGTAAACATAACAACAATTATTCTCTAACTTAAATGAATAACCGTATTGCAATAAACATGATCAAATCATATGCATGCTCAACGCAAACACCAAATAACATTTATTTAGGTTTAACACTAATCCCGAAAGTATAGGGAGTGTGCGATGATGATCATATCAATCTTGGAACCACTTCCAACACACATCGTCACTTCAACCTTAACTAGTCTTTGTTCATTCTGCAACTCCTGTTTCGAGTTACTACTCTTAGCAACTGAACCAGTATGAAATACCGAGGGGTTGCTATAAACACTAACAAATTACACATCAATAACATGTATATCAAATATAGCATTGTTCACTTTGCCATCCTTCTTATCCGCCAAATACTTGGGGCAGTTTTGCTTCCAGTGACTAGTCCCTTTGCAGTAGAAGCACTTAGTCTCAGGCTTAGGTCCAGACTTGGGCTTCTTCACTTGAGCAGCAACTTGCTTGCTGTTCTTCTTGAAGTTCCATTTCTTTCCCTATGCCCTTTTATTGAAACTAGTGGTCTTGTTAATCATCAACACTTGATGCTCTTTCTTTATTTCCACCTTCATCGATTTCATCATCATGAAAGGCTCGAGAATCATTTTCGTCATCCCTCGCATACTATAGTTCATCACGAAGTTCTACTAACTTGGTGATGGTGACTATAGAATTATGTCAATCATTATTTTATCTGGAAGATTAACTCCCACTTGATTCAAGTGAGTGTAGTATCCAGACAATCTGAGTACATGCTCACTGCTTGAGTTATTCTCCTCCATCTTTTAGCTATAGAACTTGTTGGATACTTCACATCTCTCAACTCGGGTATTTGCTTGAAATATTAACTTCAACTCCTGGAACATCTCATATGATCCATGACGTTCGAAACGTCTTTGAAGTCCCGATTCTAAGCTGTTAAGCATGGTGCACTAAACTATCAAGTAGTCATCATATTGAGCTAGCCAAACATTCATAACGTCTGCATATGCTCCTGCAATAGGTCTGTCACCTAGCAGTGCATCAAGGACATAATTCTTCTGTGCAGCAATGAGGATAATCCTCAGATTATAGAGCTAGTCCGCATCGTTGCTACTAACATCTTTCAACTTATTTTTCTCTAGGAACATATCAAAATAAACAGGGAGCTACATCGCGAGCTATTGATCTACAACATAGTTATGCAAATACTATCGGGACTAAGTTCATGATAAATTAAAGTTCAATTGATCATATTACTTAAGAACTCCCACTTAGATAGACATCCCTCTAATCATCTAAGTGATCACGTGATCCAAATCAACTAAACCATGTCCGATCATCAGGTGAGATCGAGTAGTTTTCAATGGTGAACATCACTATGTTGATCATATTTACTATATGATTCACGCTCGACCTTTCGGTCTCCAGTGTTCTGAGGCCATATCTGCATATGCTAGGCTCGTCAAGTTTAACCTGAGTATTCCACATGTGCAAAACTATCTTGCACCTATTGTATTTGAACGTAGAGCTTATCACACCCGATCATCATGTGGTGTCTCAGCACGAAGAACTTTTGCAACGGTGCATACTCAAGGAGAACACTTATACCTTGAAATTTAGTGAGAGATCATCTTATAATGCTACCGTCGAACTAAGCAAAATAAGATGTATAAAGGATAAACATCATATGCAATCAAAATATGTGACATGATATGGCCATGATCATCTTGCGCCTTTGATCTCCGTCTCCAAAGTACCGTCATGATCTCTATCGTCACCGGCATGACACCATGATCTCCATCACCTTGATCTCTATCAATGTGTCGTCACATGGTCGTCTCGCCAACTATTGCTCTTGCAATTATTGCTATCGCATAGTGATAAAGTAAAGCAATTGTATGGTGCTTGCATCTTATGCAATAAAGAGACAACCATAAGGCTTCTGCCGGTTGCCGGTAACTTTAACAAAACATGATCATCTCATACAACAATTTATATCTCATCACGTCTTGACCATATCACATCACAACATGCCCTGCAAAAACAAGTTAGATGTCCTCTACTTTGTTGTTGCCAGTTTTACGTGGCTTCTATGGGCTGAGCAAGAACCAATCTTACCTACGCATCAAAACCACAACGATAGTTTGTCAAGTTGATGTTATTTTAACCTTCTCAAGGACCAGGCATAGCCACACTCGGTTCCACAAAAGTTGGAGAAACTGACACCCGCCAGCCACCTGTGTGCAAAGCACGTCGGTAGAACCAGTCTCGCGTAAGTGTACGCGTAATGTCGGTCCTGGCCACTTGACCCTACAATACCGCCGAACCAAAGTATGACATGTTGGTAAGCAGTATGACTTGTATCGCCCACAACTCACCTGTGTTCTACTTGTGCATATAACATCTACGCATAAACCTGGCTCGGATGCCACTATTGGGGAACATAGTAATTTCAAAAAAATTCCTACGCACACACAGGATCATGGTGATGCATAGCAACGAGAGGGGAGAGTGTGTCCACGTACCCTCACAGACCGAATGTGCAAGCGTTAGCACAATGTGGTTGATGTAGTCGTACGTCTTCATGATCCGATCGATCCAAGTACCGAACGCACGACACCTCTGAGTTCTGCACACGTTCAACTCAATGACGTCCCGCGAGCTCCGATCCAGCAAAGCTTCATAGGGGAGTTTCGTCAGCACGACGGCGTGATGACAGCGATGATGATGCTACCTATGCAGGGCTTTGCCTAAGCACCGCTAGGATATGATCGAGGTGGATTATGGTGGAGGGGGGCACCGCACACGGCTTGGAACAATCAACTTGTGTGTCTTTGGGTGACCCCCCGGCCCCTGTATATAAAGGAGCAAGGGGGAGGCCGGCCAGCCTTGGTGCGCCCCAAGGAGAGGAGGAATCCTCTTCCTACTAGGAAGAGGATTCATCCTTTCCTAGTCCAACTAGGAAGAGGGAAGGGGGAAGGAAAGAGAGGGAGAGGGAAAGAGGGGTCGCGCCCCCTTCCCCTAGTCCAATTCGGACTCCTCATGGGAGGGGCCGTGCCACCTCCTTGGCTTCTGCCCTCTCTCTCCCCTCAGGCCCACTAAGGACCAATACTTCCCCGGGGGGTTCCGGTAACCCCTCTAGCACTCCGGTTTTCTCCAAAACCATCCGGAACACTTACGGTGTCCGAATATAGCCGTCCAATATATCAATCTTTACGTCTCGACCATTTCGAGACTCCTCGTCATGTACGTGATCACATCCGAGACTCCAAACTACCTTCAGTACATCAAAACACAAAAAATCATAATACCGATCGTCACCGTACTTTAAGCGTGCGGACCCTACGGGTTCGAGAACTATGTAGACATGACCGAGACACGTCTCCGGTCAATAACCAATAGCGGAACCTGGATGTTCATATTGGCTCCCACATATTCTACGAAGATCTTTATCGGTCAAACCGCATAACAGCATACATTGTTCCCTTTGTCATCGGTATGTTACTTGCCCGAGATTCGATCGTCGATATCTCAATACCTAGTTCAATCTCATTACTGGCAAGTCTCTTTACTTGTTTCATAATACATCATCCCGCAACTAACTCATTAGTTACAATGCTTGCAAGGCTTATAGTGATGTGTATTACCGAGTGGGCCTAGAGATACCTCTCCGACAATCGGAGTGACAAATCCTAATCTCGAAATACGCCAACTCAACAAGTACCTTCGGAGACACCTGTAGAGCACCTTTATAATCACCCAATTATGTTGTGATGTTTGGTAGAACACAAAGTGTTCCTCCGGTAAACGGGAGTTGCATAATGTCATAGTCATAGGAACATGTATAAGTCAAGAAGAAAGCAATAGCAACAAACTAAACGATCATCGTGCTAAGCTAACGGAATGGGTCAAGTCAATCACATCATTCTCCTAATGATGTGATCCCATTAATCAAATGTCAACTCATGTCTATGGCTTGGAAACATAACCATCTTTGATCAACGAGCTAGTCAAGTAGAGGCATACTAGTGACACTCTGTTTGTCTATGTATTGACACATGTATCAAGTTTCTAGTTAATACAATTCTAGCATGAATAATAAACATTTATCATGAAATAAGGAAATAAATAATAACTTTATTATTTCCTCTAGGGCATATTTCCTTCATTTGATAGGCCAGTTCACCCTTATGCCAACGGACTACGTCTGGTTGGATGGACTTGTGATTGAACACAGGAGCAAACCTCTGTCCCTCATATTCTCCTTCAACTTAGAGCTCACCAGACTCCAGTTGATTTCACTCATGGTAGATACTTGTCGGCGAACTCCAAACTTTCTACAGACTTCTCCACAAACCACAACTAGTCTTGGTTGTTGAACACTTTGCTTGGTGAAGACAATTACTCTTCAACACTCAAGCCGACACCTATCTGTCTAGAGAGTGCATAGCTCTCAAGAGTAATAGGTACACGAACTCTAACTCAGGTCTATCGTGATACTTTTTCTATCGCTCCTTTTTCGACGTGAGTGTGTGGTCAATAGCCAGATAACCCATTTTCTCTCTAGTGACCGCTCGAGTTTAGTTCGCTAAACTGGTCTAACGAGAAGCACTCCGCCTTCGGGATAGGAGGCTGCAGCTGTAGGCTGACCCGCTTGAAGTCTTGAGATTGGATGTGTAATATTAATGCACGACAGAAGCATAATTTTTTCCCCAATTTTCGGATTGGCACTAAACACTTGATCTTGTTCAGACGTCAAGTTTTTACTGACCGTTTTTTGGTTTTCCAAGCTTATGGCACTTTTAAACTATTTGTGTGTTTCCAGCACAAGTCTCACAGTGCAATGCCGGACACCTTTCTAGATTCGGCAAAAACATTCTCGGATCTCACTATATATGCATTGGTTTCGAATTGTGTCTTCGGATAGTTGGGTTGCCCGGCTCCTGCGCTTGCCTCCTACGTTCCGCTTTGTTCGGCTAGGTGTGCAAAGGGAGAACCACTGCGATTGTGCTTCCAGCTCATATGGTTAAGCACCTCAGTGGAGAAAGCTGAAAACTGACTGTCACAATAAGAGTAAACTGGTCAGCAATCTGACGATGGTGTTAAATGACTGGCCATTCATAACATTGGCCGAAGTGTTTACAGCTTGACCTCGACTGTTGCCGAACACTACCGGGGGCTAGTAACTGGCCTCCCAAACTAAATCCTCAATATTTTGCTCTTACATTGGAGCTGAGGTTTCATGATCATGCTTAGCATGACAACCCAAAGAAAGGAACCGATAGCGGGACTATTTTCTTTGGAAGACATTTCTTCTGTTAAACAGTAATATAACATATCTCTCTGCGTACCTTTGTTTATAAAATCGTATGGCCATATTGCCTTGTTTGTTGTAAATATTTGCCCTCATAAAGGCTTTATAAAGTAGGACAAACACTCCTCGGCTATTGGCCGAGGAGGTGGAAGCCGATGGTCGGTCAACAAAGTTTTGTACAATGCGGATCCGAGCATTAATGACGTAAAGTACTTGGATACATAGAGTCATGACACATAATTTGTGATTTTACTATGGATATCAATCCTTAATTCGTCCACCCGTGCCCGCATTAAGGCTCGGGGGCTACTGGGCTTTGGGCTTATTATTTACAAATATTAAAGGGGCACATCAATCCCCTGATCTGGTGTTGCCACCCGACCAGTGTCTCAGGGGCTAATGCATTGCATGTCCAATGCAGAAAATTTTAAGTGTAATACAGTTTCCGAGAAGATTTTGATCCTCAGGTTGGTTGGCCGCACCTAACCTGAGTCTCAAGGACTGAGCACACCGCTTTTTGTGTCCCAAAGTACTCTGCCGAGCTAGGACTTGATCCTCAGACCGATTTTGCAAATCAACCTGAGTCTCAGCGGCTACTGGCATCAGCGGTCTTATGTCATCCTTCATGTGCATCTCGGTTTTTAGACCGATACCCACCTTGAGGGCTACTGGCTATATATCTCGGCAGAGAATAAATTGCACCAATCAAAAATATTGACAAAAATCGGCCCACATTCGGGGTGGTGCACCACCTCGGAAGCAGTCCGGCATAAAGCTCGGGTGCTAGTGGCTGGATCCATAGAGGGCATTTCCGCATTAAGCTCGGCTAAACTCCTTTAAACTTCTTTGAACCAAGGTGATTTACGACACCTCGGATACAGTCCGGCGTTGGAGCTCGGATACATAGTCTGGTGTTGGAGCTCGGATACAGTCCGGTGTTGGAGCTCGGATACATAGTCCGGCGTTGGAGCTCGGATACAGTCCAACGTTGGAGCTCGGATACATAGTCCGGCGTTGGAGCTTGGATACATTCCAGCGTTAGAGCTGGGAAGCGGTCCGGCGTTGGTGCTCAGCTGCAAAAGATACCTCGAATGCAGTCCAACATTGGAGCTTGGATGCAAGAGGACGCTGCCGCCCGGGAACAACTTCATGAAGGAAATATGCCCTAGAGGCAATAATAAAGTTATTATTTATTTCCTTATATCATGATAAATGTTTATTATTCATGCTAGAATTGTATTAACCGGAAACATAATACATGTGTGAATACATAGACAAACAGAGTGTCACTAGTATGCCTCTACTTGACTAGCTCGTTAATCAAAGATGGTTATGTTTCCTAACCATGGACAAAGAGTTGTTATTTGATTAACGGGATCACATCATTAGGTGAATGATCTGATTGACATGACCCATTCCATTAGCTTAGCACCCGATCGTTTAGTATGTTGCTATTGCTTTCTTCATGACTTATACATGTTCCTATGACTATGAGATTATGCAACTCCCGTTTGCCGGAGGAACACTTTGTGTGCTACCAAACGTCACAATGTAACTGGGTGATTATAAAGGTGCTCTACAGGTGTCTCCAAAGGTACATGTTGGGTTGGCGTATTTCGAGATTAGGATTTGTCACTCCGATTGTCGGAGAGGTATCTCTGGGCCCTCTCGGTAATGCACATCACATAAAGCCTTGCAAGCATTGCAACTAATGAGTTAGTTGTGAGATGATGTATTACGGAACGAGTAAAGAGACTTGCCGGTAACGAGATTGAACTAGGTATTGAGATACCGACGATCGAATCTTGGGCAAGTAACATACCGATGACAAAGAGAACAATGTATGTTGTTATGCGGTCTGACCGATAAAGATCTTCGTAGAATACGTAGGAGCCAATATGAGCATCTAGGTTCCGCTATTGGTTATTGACCGGAGACATGTCTCGGTCATGTCTACATTGTTCTCGAACCGTAGGGTCCGCACGCTTAAGGTTTCGATGACAGTTATATTATGAGTTTATGAGTTTTGATGTACCGAAGGAGTTCGGAGTCCCGGATGAGATCGGGGACATGACGAGGAGTCTCGAAATGGTCGAGACATAAAGATCGATATATTGGACGACTATATTCGGACATCGGAAAGGTTCCGAGTGATTCGGGTATTTTTCGGAGTACCGGAGAGTTATGAGAATTCGCTGGGGAGTATATGGGCCTTATTGGGCCATACGGGAATAGAGGAGAGAGGCCAAAAGGAAGGAGGCTTGTGCCCCCCCTCTGGTCCGAATTGGACAAGGGGCGCAGCCCCCTTTTCCTTTTTCCTCTCCCCCTCTTTCCCCTTCTCCTACTCCAACAAGGAAGGAAGGAGTCCTACTCCCAGTGGGAGTAGGACTCCCCTTGGCGTGCCCCCTTCTAGGCCGGCCGCCCCCTCCCCCTTGATCCTTTATATACGAGGGCAGGGGGGCACCTCTAGACACAAGTTGATCTTTGTGATCATTCCTTAGCCGTGTGCGGTGCCCCCCTCCACCATATTCCACCTCGGTCATATTGTAGCGGTGCTTAGGCGAAGCCCTGCGACGGTAGAACATCAAAATCGTCACCACGCCGTCGTGCTAACGGAACTCCTCCCCGATGCTTTGTTGGATCGGAGCCCGGGGATCGTCATCGAGCTGAACGTGTGCCAAGAACTCGGAGGTGCCAGAGTAACGGTGCTTGGATCGGTCGGATCGTGAAGACGTACGACTACATCAACCACGTTGTCACAATGCTTCCGCTGTCGGTCTACAAGGGTATGTAGATCACACTCTCCCCTCTTGTTGCTATGCATCACCATGATCTTGCGTGTGCGTAGGAAAATTTTGAAATTACTACGTTCCCCAACACTTCAAACCCGAGGTGTGGCATAAAAATAACAAGGCGATGATAAAGGATGGAAACTTAAAGGGGCTCCTCGGATACCCGACGTGTAAACTCGTCGAATGCATTTCGGTGATCCTCAAGATCGAAGATGAGAAGATTTGTTGAACTAGTTTTCAAGACCGACGACCGAAGATGAAGAACGGTTCGGAAGAATCGTGGAGCGTCCCTAACTTGAAGACCGGTTCACGGGGCTACTGACAGTGTCCTGGACTAGGGGGTACTCACCACGTCATCTCCCGATCTGTTAGATTGGGCCGAGGACCCCCATGGCTGTATACTCATGGGCCAGTTCGGACAGCTGCCGCATACAAGGAAGATTCCACAAGACTTGGGGATCAAGACAAGGACTCCTCCCCACCGGCGTATTCGACTAGGACTCTTGTTATCCTAGGCCTCTGGTGCATTATATAAACCGAGGCCAGGCTAGTCGATAGATCATATACAACAATCATACCATAGGCTAGCTTTTAGGTTTTAGCCTCTCTGATCTCGTGGTAGATCAACTCTTGTAATACCCATATCATCAATATCAATCAAGCAGGACGTAGGGTTTTACCTCCATCAAGAGGGCCCGAACCTGGGTAAAACATCGCGTCCCCTGCCTCCTGTTACCATCCGCCTTAGACGCACAGTTCGGGACCCCCTACCCGAGATCCGCCGGTTTTGACACCGACAATAGTGCTCAAGAGGTAGCAGTTAACTGCTTGATCATTTGTTGTGGCTTGGTTCACTTGTTGTGGTGTTTAGTTAACTGCTTGGTTCAATTCTGCAATGCGATGTTCAATTACTGTGGTTGCATTCTATTATTGTATACCATGTGAGGAATAAATCGAATTTGGCTGTACTAAATACATGAGAAACAAATACAATTGCTATATTTCCAAGTTGTTAAGCATGCTTGGTTTGGTTAACTGTCTGATCTTCTATTAGGAGTATGTTATATTCTCAGTTAACGTCTGGTTCATTTGTTGTGGTGTTTAGTTAACTGCTTGGTTCAATTCTGCAATGCGATGTTCAATTGTTGTGGCTGCATTCTATTATTGTATACCATGAGAGGAATAAATCAAATTTGGCTGCACTTAATACATGAGAAACATATACAAGTGTTATATTTCCTAGTTCTTAATCATGCTTGGTTTGGATAAATGGGTTTTCCATGTGGCTTGAATTAATCTGATGAATCTGCAATGTGCTTATTTATCATCAACATATTTTACTGATAGCATGCAAACCCTTACTTAACCTGATGACTAACTACCTTATATGTGTTGCAGGGAAACAATGGGAAGCACTGGGGTTTACAAGATGGTACTAGCTATTATACCTTGCCTTTTTGTATTCCTTTGCCCCATTTCCAATATAGAGAAGATATTTATGCACATCCTTGTTTTCAGGCTTCTCTGATGATTACCTCTCAAACCACCTCTGTGGTCAGGAGGCGAGGACAATTTTCATACAACACCCACGGTTCAATATTGAAGTGTTCCTGAAGAGGTCGAAGGATGGACGGTCAATCATCCACAGGCACTGGCCTAAAGTTGAAAAGACCTTCAACATGAATGAAGGCTCAATATCCGCCTTCCGCTTCAGCAGTTTTGCAAATGAAATGCATCTCTCTATGTACCATCTATGATGCTAATTTCGAAAGGTTCTAGATGTTGCATGTGAAACTTGCTGCTGGTGCAGTTGTGTAATGTGGTAGCCGAGTGCTGAAGCTATATCATGTTGTACTCTGATGTATTTCAATTATGAAATCCTGCTTCCTTAATATGAAAATGGAATATATTATGTGCTTAATATGAATGTTAATTAGATTAGTAAACATTGGTAGAAAAATGGCCTCTTGTCCCGGTTCGTAAGGGCCTTTTGTCCCGGTTCCTGAACCGGGACTAAAGGGTCGGTACTAATGCCATGTCCCTTTAGTCCCAGTTCAATCCAGAACCGGGACTGATGGGCCTCCACGTGGCCTGTGCGCGGAGCCCAGGCAGGAGACCCTTTGGTCCCGGTTGGTGGCACCAACCGGGACCAATAGGCATCCACGCGTCAGCATTTCTGTGGCTGGGGTTTTTGTTTTTTTTAAAGGGGGGGGGGTTTGGGGGTTTTGGGGGGTTAATTTAGGTGTTTCATATATTGTGTTAGCTAGCTATAATTAATAGAGAGAAGTTTCCTCTCTTATGTCCATGCTTGGTCGACGCTACGTACTATACATACGTATAGAGAGGACTAGACACGCTAGCTAGCTAGTAAGCAAACGAAGGAAATAGAAGATCGTCATGAACATATATGCATACAGAGAGAAGTGATATCGACCACCTCTCCTTCTCCGAGAGATTGGTCGAACAACAAGTTCTCGTATATCTATCCGACACTACCGGCTACATATATACAATAATTATCTCTTACAAATATAATCATACGGACTCATGGTCCACATAGTATTCTCCGTCTTCAGCGATCACGTGGTCAAGAAAGAATGCCACCAATTCCTCTTGTATTGCTCACATGCGAGCTGGTGCTAGGAGTTCATCCCGCTTCCGAAACATCTAATTTGAAGAAGGGGGTCAATACATATATATATGAATGAATGAAACTCAACACAAATGATGGTAATAAAATAAAATTGTGAATGTTGTTATTTACGTACTTCATATTGTTCGTCAGTGTAGCCCCGCTCACAGGTCATGTGGCGGATGGACTCGCAAACATAGTATCCACAGAAATCATTCCCTTGTTCCTGCCACAACCACTTTACAAGAAATAGAGGTCAATCAAACTGATAAGCAAGAATGCCAAATGGTATTGATGAAACTAGCGCTTGAATCAATAGGAGATGCACGAAACATGCTACTATAGTACTTACTTTCGGGTGTCTAAATTGCAGCTTCTTCGGGAGTCCTGGAGCTTTTTTCGAGAATTTTTTCCAAACCCTGCCAGACAAAGAAAACAATTACTTGATATATCAGGAAATGAACAAAGTTGCTGATATGGTGGATAATGATCGATTTAACTTACTTCTCGAGCATTTGAGTCATGTCTGCATAGTCCTGAGGATCTTTTCGTCTTGAGTCTAAGATGGTTACTAGTCCCTGCTCAAGCTTAATCTCTAGGAGAATATAGTGGTAACTGCACACGCATGCATAACTCATCAATTACATTACTATAACCTTGACTAATATATAAGGGAAACCGAATACGCACAAGACAGTAACACTCACTTGAAGTTGTAAGGAAAGAGTATTATATCTTTGTTTTCATTTATTACCAACGATCATAGCAAGTTGGCCTCGATATCTGCGGCATGAAATTTAACCTGAGTTGCATCTATGAGATATGTGTTAATGAACCCAATATCACCGACTTGTCTTTTCTTCAATTCGGCGATCTTCAATCTGCATAATATATTGAGGATGATTATAAATACATGCAATGAAAGAGCTGAGCTATATAGAGAGACTTAATGACAGAAGTAGTACTACTTACAGACAGTAGCAAGCGACCGTTGTTTTATCGAGGGCCAATTGATTGAAAAACTGAAAGACCTCCTCGAATGGAACAGGCAACAGTTCAATTCCAACGAGGTCATGCTCCTTTTTAACTTTCAGATACAAAGTACTCCTCCCCCCAGAGTCTCTGCAGATTTTCAAGTACCAATCATGCAATCTTCGCATCATCGTTGATAGAGATCTTTCATCTTTGACGAGAGGCTTCCCGTACTCGTATCTTTGTATCTGCACCTCCATGAAATCATAATGTACATCGTCGGGTAGGTAATCGCCAAGATTGCTATAACTAGGCACCATCCTCGGATCATTAGCGACGTTGTCGCTAGGCACCTTGAGCGGGGGGCACGATTGCTTCACTTGTTCGCCGAGCTGGGCAATTTGTTTCCCAGCTCGTCATTCTTTTAGCCTTTGATCACTGACAGTACTTCCCGACCGCTCCGCTTCGGCAAATTCCTTTCCAATAATGCGCTCATAGTTTCCTTTCGGCGGAGACTTGGGTGGTTTTGTCAGGGCAGCCAGAGTGCGCTTCGCTTTCACCGGATCTACCTTCTCCTCCGGAGGTGGATGTTTCTTTGCTTTCACCCCTTCAAAGTAGTTCCTCACTTCTCGTGCGATCTCGGCGTTCTCCTCCGGGGTCCTCTCATATGGTAACTTCTCTGGAGTCTTCAGAGAAGGACCAAATCTGTATTTCCTCCCGCCTCTGGCTGTACTGCTAGACGCCGGCAGAGCAGGCGGAGCGGTTGTCTTCTTTACTTGCTTACGAGGCGGAGGAGAAGGACTACGACGCGCCGGAGCAGCCGAAGCGGCGGCAGGTCTCTTCCGGCCTTGCTGACGAGGCGGAGAAGGAGGAGGCTGGCTGCTCGGGCGTGTCGACGCAGGCGGAGAAGGAGGCGGAGTGCCGCCACGCGCTGGAGAAGGAGCCGGTCGAGTGCCCTGATCGTCACTCACCGGAGGAGGAGGCGGTGGAGGAGGCGGAGGGCCCTGACTCGCCGAAGGAGGAGGCGGTGGAGGAGGCGGAGTGCCCTGACTTGCCGGAGGAGGAGGAGGAGGCGGAGGCATCCAGTTCGGAAGGTTGATGAGCTCCTTCTGCCATAGGCATGTAGTCTTCAGAGCAGACCCCAGCCTAGTCTCCCCTTCACCAGTAGGGTGGTCAAGCTGGAGGTCCTCAAATCCCTTCGTTATTTCATCCACCATCACCCTAGCATATCTTCTGGAATCGGCCGGCAGTGAAAATTTGCACCGGGTTCAGTAGGATAAACAGAGCCAACAGCCGCCTTGACCTTCAAATTCATCCATTGCGTCATAAGGTGGCAATTTTGAGACTCCGTGATAACATCCACGGGATAGCTGGCAGGAGCCGTCAAGGCATGCTCTGGCTGAAGCAGCTCGAAGGAAGCCACCCTGCTTCTCCGCTGAGATGGAGGGGTAGCTTCGGGGGAAGCTTCGGCAGTACGTTTGCTGCGATTTGCTTCTCGTTCCTCTATCGCTTGTACCCTTGCTTGCAGCGCCTGCATTTGGGTCTGCTGCACTTTTTTCCTCCTCTCTTGGGATTTGTAACCGCCTGCGTCCGGAAACCCAACCTTCCACGAAATGGAGCCTGGCGTGCCTCGTGTCCGTCGAGGGTGCTCAGGATTCCCGAGGGCCATTGTGAGCTCGTCATTCTCTCTGTCTGGAAAGAATGTCCCTTGCTGCGCTGCTTCGATATACTGCTGAAGCTTCCTGACTGGTATGTCCATTTGATCATTCGTCCAAATGCACTTCCCTGTTACAGGGTCCATGGTTCCGCCAGCCCTGAAGAACCAAGTCCGGCAATGGTCTGGCCAGTTAATTGTCTCTAGTTCTATCCCTTTATCAACCAGATCATTCTTAGTCTTGGCCCACTTAGGCCGGGCTACGAGGTAGCCACCTGACCCCGTGCGATGGTGATGCTTCTTCTTCGCAGCATTTTGCTTGTTTGTCGCCGACATCTTCTTACTCTTTTCCGATGTCTTGTGGGCCACAAATGCGGGCCAGTGATCTATGATCTTCTCATATTTGCCCTTGAATTCTGGTGTCTCATTATTTTCGACAAACTTATTCAGATCTTTCTTCCACCTCCTGAATAGTTCTACCATCCTCTTAAGAGCAAAAGACATGATTAATTGCTCTTTAACTGGCTTCTCTAGATTATCCTTTGGCGGTAGGGTGAAATTTGACTTCAGCTCAGTCCAAAGATCATTTTTCTGCATATCATTGACATAAGACACCTCAGGGTCTTCTGTAGTCGGCTTAAACCATTGCTGGATGCTGATCGGAATATTGTCCCTAACCAAAACCCCGCATTGAGCAACAAATGCGCTCTTTGTCCGGAGGGGTTCAATCGGTTGGCCGTTGGGCGCGATTGTTATGATCTCAAACTTTTCATCCGAGCTCAACTTTTTCTTCGGGCCTCGTCTCTTTACCAAATTTGTGCTCGATCCGGAGGGCTAGAAAAAAGAACAAAGACTTAATTAATATGTGTACATACCAAAACAATGAATGCATCAATTAGCTAGTCAGCAGAAGCTTAACTAATATATATACCTGGATGGACTCGGTTCGGTCACCGGAGACGTCATCACGGTCTCCTTCTTGCACCGGCATTGGGTCACCGGAGCCGTCCTCACGGTCTCCTTCTTGCACTGGCATTAGGTCACCGGAGCCATCATAATCATAGCCAGCTGCTTCCAGACCATCGATGTCGTTGAGAAACAACGAGCAAACGGCATCACTTCCTCGTGCGATTATGTCCCCCAACAACTCTTCTTGTACTTCGTCTCGGGCGGTGTCCATAGTTTCTACAAATATTGACAACATGGCAATTATTATTCAAACATGACAGATGGATATATTAGTGGCAAACGTAGAACTAATATTAATTAGTGGCCTCGACGCTGCTTCTCTAGGTTTTGGGGTGGCCTCGACGCTGCTTCTCTAGGGTTTGGGGTGGCCTCGACAACGCTTCAAGGATAAAAAAAGAAGAGGAAGAAGAAAAAAAAGAGGAGAAGAAAGAATAGAGGAGTAAGAACTCCTCTATTCTTTCATCTCCTCTTTTTTTCTTCTTCTTCCTCTTTTTTTATCGGGAACGAGGGTCGTCAAGGGTCACCGAGCGGTAGAGGAAACCCTAAATAGCAAGTATCGTGGGTGTGAGATACATGTGGCCGTCGGTGTCGGACACTACATCCACGTCCCATAAGTGACGTGGGCGTCGAAGCCCGCGCCACTTGTGGGACGTTTATATAGTGTCCGACACCGAA
>NC_041380.1:322908388-322930405 GCF_002162155.2 Triticum dicoccoides | reverse complement strand
CATCATCTATCATCCCCCTCTCATGTTCGATGACCCTCGACCCCTTGGCCGCCCTCTCGACACACACATGACCTAAAATGACCTAAAATGAAAATAACCTAAAATTCACTAAAGTTATCGATAACCCTCTCGACACACCCACGAATAAGAAAATATATCATCTTCTTCATCTCCTCTTCTTTGCATATTCACATAGCCACATACACATACATAGCCACATACATATTCATCTATGAATAAGAAAGCATCATAGGTACAATTCATATCGACATTTAAACATACATGAAAAAAAATTATATGAACATCGTGAACAAAAAGATCATCGAGCAAAATTATTTGCCATGAACATACATATAGCCACATTCATATAGAACTTTTCCATATATGAACATATATAGATGATTTTCCAAAAATGTAACTTTTGCATATATGAACATATATACACAAAGAAAATACATGCATATATAGCCATATCCATAAACAGAGAGCACCAGCGGCAATGGGTGGCGTCATCGGCGATGGGGATGGGAAAGGGGGGAGCTCACTAGGGGCGGGCGGCGACGGGGAGAGGAGGCCAGCGACGGGAAGGAGGACGGCGGGCTCGGGGATGCCGGCGACGGGGACGGCGTGCGCGGGGTGGCACGCGGTGATGGGGATGACGGGCTCGGGGTGGCACACGGCGGCGGGGATGGCCGCGGGCTCGGGGCGGCACACGGCGACGGGGACGAAGAGGCGGGGCTCGGGGCTGGGTGGACGGCAGCGAGCTCGGGGCAGGGCGGCCGGCGATGGGCAGGAGGGTGCGACGACGACAGCGATAGGGCGCAGCGACGGCGACGGGGCAGGGCGCAGCGACGACAAGCACGCGGGGATGGGGCAGGGCGTGGCGACGGTGACGAGGAGGACGAGCAGCCTGGCGGTGTCGGCGATGGGGAATGGAGCAGTTGGCGAAAATTTCCTAAGTGTGGACTTATATAGCAGTGCCTTTAGTCCCGGTTCGTGGCAGCAACCGGGACTAAAGGTGGGCATTAGTCCCGGTTCGTGCCACCAACCGAGACCAAAGGCCTCTTTTCAGCAGCCCAAAGGGCAGCTCAAAGGCCTTGTGCGGCTGCTGCGTCGAAAGTTTAGTCCCACCTCGCTAGTTGAGAGGGGTGCGCAGTGGTTTATAAGCCCCACTGCCGCACCCCTCTCGAGCTCCTCTCCATTGCAGGCTTACGGGCCTAATTGTCACTGCTATGCCTGTGGGCCTACTGGGCCTCCTGCGGGCCTGAATCCTGGCCCTTGGATGGGTTTCTAGTCATATTCAGGCTGTGGGGGCCCAGTAGGTGGCATTTTTTTGTTTTTTGTTGCTTTATTTATTTTCTTTTGTTTTTTTCTTTATTTTTTTAATTCTTTATGCTTTTAGTTTTAGAAAAATTATAAACTTTTTGTTAATGCCATTAGTTTTCAAATTTGAAAACACTTTTTTGTTTTTTTGTTTTCTTTGTTGCTTTATTTATTTTATTTTGTTTCTACTTTCAACAAAATACTTATTGTTGCTATTTTTTCCAGTTTTTTTGTTTTGTTTTCTGCATTATTTATTTTCTTTTGTTTTTTGCTTTATTTTTTTATTCTTTTTGCTTTTAGTTTTAGAAAAATTATAAACTTTCTGTTAGTGCCATTAGTTTTCAAATTTGAAAACACTTTTTTAGTTTTTTTTGTTTTCTTTGTTGCTTTATTTATTTTATTTTGTGATTAACTTTACTATAAAAATAGTTTTTTCCCCTGTTTTTTGATTTGTTTGTTGCATTATTTATTTTCTTTTGTTTTTTGCTTTAACTTTTAATTCTGTTTGCTTTTAGGTTAGCAAAATTATAAACTTTCTGTTAGTGCCATTAGTTTTAGAAAAATTATAAACTTTGTATTAGTGCCATTAGTTTTCAAATTTGAATAGTTAAAATTTGAATTCTTTGAAAATTGTTTGAATCACAAGTTTGTGATTAACTTACTAAAAAATGAGAATAGATGCGCTTATAGAGAAAATTCAACCTAAATTCCTAGTAAATTCCTATGAATTTCAAAGAAATTCACTATGAATTTAGGTTAAACTTTTCTCTATTAGGGCATCTATTTTCACTTTGAGAGGAGCTCAACAAGGCAGAGAGGGAAGGGCTTATAAACCGGTGTGAGCCCCCTTCGGTTGGCGAGGTTGGACTAAACTCTGCCCGCAACGAGGACCAACCCTTTAGTCCCGGTTTGTGGCACAAACCGGGACTAATGGTCATGGGCCAGGGGCGAGGAGCAAAATTATAAACTTTCTGTTAGTGCCATTAGTTTTAGAAAGTTGAAAGGTGAAAGTTGGCATGGGCCAGGGACTAATGGTCATGGTATTACGAGGGCCGAACCATAAGACATGAAAGCATTTCAAATGAACTCTGGAAAAGTTGAAAGTTGGAATGGTATCATAATTTCACCCACATAGCATGTGCATGTACAAAACGGACAATGGTAGCATGTTCATGTGTTACAAAGTTGGCATGGTATCATCATAATAGTTGCGGGAGAAAGTCTTCACTTTTTCTTCGCTTGTGTCATTTCCTTATTGCACCGTAACCATGGATAATCTTCATTGTTTATCAGGATGCTTGGGTTAGCCTTGACATTAAAGGGAGGGATTTCATGAAACTTTTCATAATCTTCAGACATGTCTATCTTGCCGTCCACTCCCAGGATGTCCCTTTTTCCTGAAAAAACTATGTGGCAGTTTGGCTCATCGTATGATGTATTCGCTTCCTTATCTTTTCTTTTTCTCGGTTTGGTAGACATGTCCTTCACATAGATAACCTGTGCCACATCATTGGCTAGGACGAACGGTTCGTCAGTGTACCCAAGGTTTTTCAGATCCACTGTTGTCATTCCGTACTGTGGGTCTACCTGTACCCCGCCGCCTAATAGATTGACCCATTTGCACTTAAACAAAGGGACCTTAAAATCAGGTCCGTAGTCAAGTTCCCATATGTCCACTATGTAACCATAATATGTGTCCTTTCCGCTCTAGGTTGCTGCATCAAAGCGGACACCGCTGTTTTGGTTGGTGCTCTTTTGATCTTGGGCGATCGTGTAAAATGTATTCCCATTTATCTCGTATCCTTTGTAAGTCAATACAGTCAAAGATGGTCCCCTGGACAACAAGTACAACTCATCACAAACAGTGTTGTCACCTCTGAGACGTGTTTCCAACCAACTGCTGAAAGTCCTGATGTGTTCACATGTAATCCAGTCGTCGCACTGCTCCGGGTGTTTGGAGCGCAAACTGTTCTTGTGTTCATCGACATACGGGGTCACCAAGGTAGAGTTCTGTAGAACTGTGTAGTGTGCTTGAGACCAAGAATATCCGTCCCTGCATATTATTGTGTCTCTTCCAAGAGTGCCTTTTCCAGTCAGTCTCCCCTCATACCGCGATTTAGGGGACCTATCTTCTTAAGGCCAGGAATGAAGTCAACACAAAACCCGATAACATCCTCTGTTTAATGGCCCATGGAGATGCTTCCTTCTGGCCTAGCGTGGTTACGGACATATTTCTTTAGGACTCCCATGAACCTCTCAAAGGGGAACATATTGTGTAGAAATACGGGCCCCAGGATGACAATCTCGTCGACTAGATGAACTAGGACGTCCGTCATGATATTGAAGAAGGATGGTGGGAACACCAGCTCGAAATTGACAAGACATTGCGCCACATCACTCCTTAGCCTTGGTACGATTTCTGGATCGATCACCTTCTGAGAGATTGCATTAAGGAATGCACATAGCTTCATAATGGCTAATCGGACGTTTTCCGGTAGAAGCCCCCTCAATGCAACCGGAAGCAGTTGTGTCATAATCACGTGGCAGTCATGAGACTTTAGGTTCTGAAACTTTTTCTCTGGCATATTTATTATTCCCTTTATATTCGACGAGAAGCCAGTCGTAACCTTCATACTGAGCAGGCATTCAAAGAAGATTTCTTTCTCTTCTTTCGTAAGAGCGTAGCTGGCAGGACCTTTATACTGCTTCGGAGGCATGCCATCTTTTTCGTGCAAACGTTGCAAGTCCTCCCGTGCCTCAGGTGTATCTTTTGTCTTCCCATACACGCCCAAGAAGCCTAGTAGGTTCACGCAAACGTTCTTCATCACGTGCATCACGTCGATTGAAGAGCGGACCTCTAGGTCTTTCCAGTAGGGTAGGTCCCAAAATATAGATTTCTTCTTCCACATGGGTGCGTGTCCCTCAGCGTCATTCGGAACAGCTAGTTCACCGGGACCCTTTCCAAAGATTATGTAGTGTAAATCATTGACCATAGCAAGTACGTGATCACCGGTACGCATGGCGGGCTTCTTCCGATGATCTGCCTCGCCTTTGAAATGCTTGCCTTTCTTTCGACATTGATGGTTGGTCGGAAGAAATCGACGATGGCCCAGGTACACATTCTTCCTGCATTTGTCCACGTATATACTTTCAGTGTCATCTAAACAGTGCGTGCATGCGTGGTATCCTTTGTTTGTCTGTCCTGAAAGGTTACTGAGAGCGGGCCAATGGTTGATGGTCACGAATAGCAACGCCTTAAGGTTAAATTCCTCCTGTCTGTGCTCATCCCATGTACGTACACCGTTTCCATTCCACAGCTGTAAAAGTTCTTCAACTAATGGCCTTAGGTACACATCAATTTCGTTGCCGGGTTGCTTAGGGCCTTGGATGAGAACTGGCATCATAATGAACTTCCGCTTCATGCACATCCAAGGAGGAAGGTTATACATACATAGAGTCACAGGCCAGGTGTTGTGATTGCTGCTCTGCTCCCCGAAAGGATTAATGCCATCCGCGCTTAAAGCAAACCATACATTCCTTGGGTCCTTTGCAAACTCATCCCAGTACTTTCTCTCGATTTTTCTCCACTGCGACCCGTCAGCGGGTGCTCTCAACTTCCCATCTTTCTTTCGGTTCTCACTGTGCCATCGCATCAACTTGGCATGCTCTTCGTTTCTGAACAGACGTTTCAACCATGGTATTATAGGAGCATACCACATCACCTTCGCAGGAACCCTCTTCCTGGGGGGCTCGTCGTCAACATCACCAGGGTCATCTCGTCTGATCTTATACCGCAATGCACCGCATACCGGGCATTCGTTCAGATCCTTGTATGCACCACGGTAGAGGATGCAGTCATTAGGGCATGCATGTATCTTCTCCACCTCCAATCCTAGAGGGCATACGACCTTCTTTGCTGCGTATGTACTGTCGGGCAATTCATTATCCTTTGGAAGCTTCTTCTTCAATATTTTCAGTAGCTTCTCAAATCCTTTGCCAGCCACATCATTCTCTGCCTTCCACTGCAGCAATTCCAGTACGGTACCGAGCTTTGTGTTGCCATATTCACAATTGGGGTATAACCCTTTTTTGTGATCCTCTAACATGCGATCGAACTTCAGCTTCTCCTTTTGACTTTCGCATTGCGTCCTTGCATCGACAATGACCCGGCGGAGATCATCATCATCGGGCACATCGTCTGGTTCCTCTTGATCTTCAGCAGCTTCACTCGTTCCAGCATCATTGGGCACATCGTCTGGTTCCTCTTGATCTTCACCAGCTCCCCCCGTTGCAGCATCATCGTATGCAGGGGGCACATAGTTGTCATCGTACTCTTCTTCTTCGCCGTCTTCCATCATAACCCCTATTTCTTTGTGCCTTGTCCAAACATTATAGTGTGGCATGAAACCCTTGTAAAGCAGGTGGGAGTGAAGGATTTTCCGGTTAGAGTAAGACCTCGTATTCCCACATTCAGTGCATGGACAACACATAAAACCATTCTGCTTGTTTGCCTCAGCCACATCGAGAAACTCATGCACGCCCTTAATGTACTCGCAGGTGTGTCTGTCACCGTACATCCATTGCCGGTTCATCTGCGTGCATTATATATAATTAAGTGTCCAAATTAATAGAAGTTCATCATCACATTAAAATCAAAGTGCATACATAGTTCTCATCTAACAACATATAGCTCTCCAAAGCATCTAATTAATTAAACCATACATTGAAACTATGTAAAACATTTCAATGCGAAAACAAATGCGATCATAATCGCAACCAAGGTAACAATTGATCCAACGGCATAATGATACCAAGCCTCGGTATGAATGGCATATTTTCTAATCTTTCTAATCTTCAAGCGCATTGCATCCATCTTGATCTTGTGATCATCGACGACATCCTCAACATGCAACTCCAATATCATTGTCTCCTCCTCATTTTTTTTATTTTTTCCTTCAACTAAATTTAACCTCTCGACAATAGGGTCGGTTGGCATTTCCGATTCACATACATCCTACATAAATAAAATCTATGTCACGTTGGTCAGCATAATTTTCATAAACAATAAATGAACCAATAGTTATAAAGATAATATATATACCACATCCGAATCATAGACAGGACGAGGGCCGACGGGGGCGGATACCAAAAGCATCGCACTATATAAGATGCAATAATAAAAGTAAGAAAATAATACAAGTATCTATGTAAACATACAAGTAAGAATATTTTTTCCTTTTAGAAAGAAGATAAGAACAAGAGGCTCACCACGGTGGTGCCGGCGATGAGCTCGGCGCGGGTGATCGACGGTGGTGAAGACGGGGACGGGGCGTGACGGACCGCTAAACCTAGACAAATATTATGGAAAATGGAGCTTGGAGGTCGAGCTTGGAGAAGAGAAAGCTTAAGTAGTGTGGCTCGGGCATTCCATCAAACACCTTGTGTGCATAGGAGGTGAGCTAGAGCACCACCAAGCCCTCTCCCTCTCGGCCAGAGAAAATCAGAGCACTGGGGTGCTCTGCTCGCGAGCGAGGGGTATATATAGGCACCTCATTGGTCCCGGTTGGTGACATGAGCCAGGACTAAAGGGGAGGCTTTGGTCCCGGTTCAAGCCACCAACCGGGAACAATGGTGGTGGGCCAGGAGCGAGGCCCATTGGTCCCGGTTCATCCCACCAACCGGGACCAAAAGGTCCAGATGAACCGGGACCAATGGCCCACGTGGTCCGGCCGGCCCCTTGGGCTCACGAACCGGGACCAATGCCCACATTGGTCCCGGTTCTGTACTGAACCGGGACTAATGGGCTGACCCGGCCTGGACCAAAGCCCTGTTTTCTACTAGTGAAATGGATTATCAATAATAGGGCAATCAGCCTGCTAATTGGCCAATTAGCTTGCTAATTGGGTTTTCCTATTGCAAACGGTTAAGGAGAAAACACCGTGCGATGACCTCAGGCAAGGCACACAGTTTCTAGGAATAAACCATGTTGGATCAATGAACAATCACACACGACATTCTCTTCAAAACTGTTTGCGTTACGCCACCTTGCGCAAACGCTTTCCTTGTAGTGACTGTGTGGGATGTATATATGAACGAAAACGTTTAGTGGTGACTGACTGTGTGGGATGTACTTACGACCGGAAATGATTTCGCCTGTATAATTGTATTTTTTAGCACTATTGTGCGTATTTCTGTATTTGAGTGCTCGCCGGTCGCACACGACCTCATTTTGCCGAGCGTGTGTGCTAGGAGGGCATATCCCCTACGGTTTCTGGGTCGTGTGGGAAGGACCCCCCTATCGCTCACACTCACCTGGCGACGGTTCCGAATGCCATCACGGAAAGGGGTTAAAACCATTTGTTTAGGACCGACACGCACCAGTGTGCATCCATTCGGCTCTATCTCCTCAAGGGCTTGAACAAAACTCCATATGAGATACTCACCGGTAACAAGCCCAACCTCAAGTACTTTCGGGTATTTGGGTGTAAGTGTTTCATTCTCAAGAAAGGTGTTCGTTTGTCTAAGTTTGAGGCTAGAGCTTATGAGGGCATATTTGTTGGTTATGCTACAAACGCTCATGCTTACCGTGTCCTCAATAAATCCACGGGACTTACTGAGGATACATGTAACATGGAGTTTGATAAGAATAACCGCTCCCATGTGGAGCAAAGTGGTACTTGTGATGTAGGTGATGAAATTCCTCCCCAAGCCATAAGAAGAATGGGTGTTGGTTTTATCCTACCCATTGAGGAACCCCTTGTGGCCGAAGGAGAAGGACAATGTTCCACTCAAGTGGAACCATCACCAACCCAAGACCCACATGCTTCTGAAGAACAAAGTGAAGGCTCTCAACCCAATGAACAAGATCAAAGGCAAGATCAACCTCAAGATGGTGTTGAGCCACCAAGTGATGCCCAAGGTCAAGTTCTCTCTTTCGAGCGAGTTCAAGACCACGAGCACGCTCAAGATCAAGAACAAGCTCAAGATGATGCTCAAGATGATCAAGTTACCACTCCTCAACTCACTTCTGAGGAGGAATTGGAGCATCGTGCCACCAAGATTGCTTCCAAGCTCACTACCAAGGGTCTTCTCATGACGAATGTGCTTGGAAGCATAAGAAAGGGGGGTAAGCACTCGTAGAAAATTGGCAAACTATTATGAACATCACGTGTTTGTTTCTTGTGTTGAATCCCAAAAGGTCTATGAAGCGCTTGAGGATCCGGATTGGCTTAATGCCATGCATGAAGAACTCAACAACTTCGAGCACAACACGGTGTGGAGATTGGTGCCAAGGCCAACCGGGAATCATAATGTCATTGGAACCAAGTGGATATTCAAGAACAAGCAAGATGCTCATGGGATTATCGTTCGCAACAAGGCTCGGTTGGTAGCACAAGGCTACTACCAAGTCGAGGGTATTGACTACGGTGAAACCTTTGCTCCCGTTGCTCGCCTTGAATCCATTCGTTTGTTGATTGCTTATGATTCTCATCATAACTTTAAGTTGCAACAAATGGATGTGAAGAGTGCTTTTCTTAATGGTCCTATTAATGAGTTGGTGTATGTCAAACAACCCCCTGGGTTCGAGGATCCCTATTTCCCCGATCACGTTTACCAACTCGATAAGGCACTCTATGGCCTTAAACAAGCCCCATGTGCGTGGTTTGAGCACATTACCGAGTTGTTGCAAGATCGTGGTTTTGAAATTGGGAAAATCGACCCCTCTCTTTTTACCAAGAAGGTCAAAGGGGAGTTGTTTGTATGCCAATTATATGTTGATGATATTATCTTTGGTTCCCCTAACAAAGCTTTCACTGAGGAGTTTGCCGCTCTCATGACCTCAAAGATCAAGATGTCCATGATGGGAGAGTTGATGTTCTTTCTCGGGTTCGAAATCAAGCAAAGAAGAGAAATAACCTTCATCAACCAAGCCAAATACACTCAAGGCATGCTCAAGAGATTCAAGCTAAGTGATGTCAAGCTGGCTTCCACTCCAATGCCCGTCAAATGCCAACTTGACATAGATCCCAATGGTAAAGTGGTGGATCAAAAGGTATATCGCTCCATGATTGGCTCCTTGCTTTACCTTTGTGCATCTAGATCGAATATCATGTTGAGTGTGGGAATTTGTGCATGGTTTAAAGCCACACCTAAGGAAAGCCACTTTGTAGCGGTCAAGCGAATCTTTTGATATTTGGCTCATACCCCAAAATTTGGCTTATGGTACCCAAGAGGAGCAAACTTCAACCTTGTAGGCTATTCAACCTCTGACTGGGCGAGAGACAAAGTGGGTAGGAAGTAAACTTCCGGAGGGTGCCAATTCCTTGGTTGCTCTTTGGTGAGTAGGTCTTCTAAGAAGCAAAGTTGTGTGTCTCTCTCGTCCACCGAAGCAGAGTGTGTGGCCACCGGTAGTTGTTGTGCACAACTTCTATGGATGAGGCAAACTTTAAAGGATCACAGTGTCATTTGTGACAAAGTGCCTCTTTGGTGTGACAATGAAAGTGCCATCAAGATTTCTCTCAACCCGGTGCAACACTTCAAGACGAAGCATATTGAGATCCGGTATCACTTCATCCGGGATCATATTAGGCGAGGGGAGATCGAGCTCAACTATGTCAACACTCATGATAACCTTGTAGATATCTTCACGAAGCCCTTGGATGAAGCAAGATTTCGCGAGTTAAGGCATGAGCTAAATATCATTGATTCGAGCAATGTGGCTTGAACCCTTGCAACCATACTCATCTTGATATCTTGTTTAGGTGTAGGCATGGACATAGAGGGAGTGTTGTTCTCTCAATGAACTCTCCCTCCCCCATTATGCATAAATTGATCAACTCTTTCACATTAGCCACTTTTGGTGGTAATTGTGCTTCAAAGACGAGTTTTGGTCATGGACCCAAGGATAATTCTTCGCGGTGCCATACCAATTGACTCAAACATAGGTGGCTCCGGCCATCGCCATCTCTTTGGAGAGGTTGTGTTTCGTGTTTGGTCCTTGTTGCCTCCTGCCTTTCCTTTCTTTGAGACGAGTTTGCATTTGAGTTTCCTCTTGTGTTATCTTCTTTTGTGTGTTCGGTTGCTTGAAGGTTGCATTGCAAAGGTTATTTTCTTCTCTTGTTTGCGAAACTTGCAATTTCTTGGGGGTATGTTACTACCGTGGCAAGCCACGGTACTACCGCAGGAGGAATGCTACTCTGTGCGTACATAGATGCATCCTTGGCACAATACTACCACTTCCATCGCGGCAGTAATTTTTTACTGCCGCTGGAAGAGCGGTACTACCGCCCAGCGAGTGGTACTTCCGCCTGGGCGGTACTACCGCGAGGACCCGCGGTACTACCGCGAGGACCATGAGCGGGTGGGGGTTTAGAGCGGGGCAGGGGGAGTTCCAACTCCCCCATACCCATTCATATCCTTTCCCTACCCCGTCTCTCTCTCCTACCCAAGAACGATACCAGAGGACCTCACCGGATCTCCGTCTACGGCCGCTCTCCTCGCATTCCGACCGGTGGGATCATTCCCCACCTCGCCCTCTTGCCATGGACCCTGGTATTTCCTCAAGTCCTTCCCTTTTTGTTCCGTTCTTGTGCTTCTAGGTCTTGGGGAGATGCATGTGTTTTTCATGTGATTTTTGGCTAAATCCTTGCAAGAGAGGAGTGTAGGAGATTGCTAGTGCAGTAGACATGCTATTTGGAATGATAGAACATTTTAGTTTGATCAACGGTAGTACCGATCTAGTGTTGCGGTTGTTTCTAGATCCGGATCCATGTCCTGGTCCACTGTTCATGTCGCTGTCGAGTCTGTGCGGTACTACTGCTCCTCCTGAAGCGGTACTACCACACTCTCTCCCATGAACAGACCTTGGCGCGGTACTACCGCTTCCAGATGTGGTACTACCGCCCGGGGCACAGAAGTAAAAAATTACTTCCGCTCCAGGCGCGGTACTACCGTGCCACTCTGGCACAGTACTACCGCGGCTGGAGCAGCTGTAATATTTTACTTCCGTGAACCTGTCCGGTACTACCGTAGATTTGCAAATTTTGCTGTTTTCTCCTTCCAAATCTTGTGTTTGCTTGTTTCATTTGGTTTTGGCCCTCGTCTTTGCAATAATACTTCTCGATTTCTCTCGTGTTTGTGTTGTGTGTCATAGGTGGTGGCTCCAATGTCCGTCGTTTGAATCCTCCCCGTGACATGGGTTCGAAGCGCCTGCGCAACCAAGATGAGGTTCCAGAGGGTTCCAGTGCCCCCAACGCAGGACCAAGTCAACCGCCACCAAGATCAAGGAGCCAACAATGGGCATGGATGAGATTCCTTTTGGCGAGTTTATCACTCGCAGGAGGATCAACCCCTATGTGAAGCCCCGTGAGAATTAAATAGGGAATGATTTGTTTTTGACCAAGCAACAAAACCTTATCTTCCTGGATGTGATCAAGGCCAAGCAGAACATCTACGTGGACGTGCACTGGATTGACATGGTTTATATGAGGATGGACAATCACCAGGAATATTTTGGTGAGGCTTTGGACTTGGTGGAGCAATTTGGCATTGAGGACTTGCTCACATTCCACATGGACTATGACCCAGAGATTGTTGCTCAGTTCTTTGCATCGGTCCACTTCCATCCTGATGAGGAACAGACCATGATGTCGATGACCAATGGGCAACGGAGGACTGCTAAGTGGAAGGACTTCATGGCACTGCTGCATGTTCGTGATGAGGGGATCAATTCGCCCATTGGTGTTCACCCTCATGCCAACTCCGAGTCAGCTAGAAAGGACAAGCTTCAGTTGTATCTTGTTGAGAAGAAGCTTGGCACTCACAAGAAGACCTGGGTGCTGAATCCATTCCTTGACATCATGCACCGGATCTTCCGCAACTCCCTCTTTTCACGCATTGGTGACAAGGACAAGGTGCATGCTTATCTTGTGGACATGATGCTCATCTGTGAGAAGGTGCATCTCCATCAAACGGAACCACTTGATGTCTCACATATCATGTGGCGCGAGCTTCAGTTTGCCGTGCTCAACCGTAAGATGCCCATCTATGGACCTTACCTGCATCTTCTGATCTCCAAGACTTGGGAGAAATTCTTTCCCAATGAAGAGTTTAAAGCCCCCAACTGGATTCGCCATGAGCCTACCAAGCTACGCATCAAGAATAAGTGGGCTAACACCACTACCCGTGCTGAGGCAGAGGCTGCCAAGATGGACGTGGATGATGATGAGATTGAGGAGGAAGAAGCGGATGAGGATAGCTCTGATGGATACTTGATACGTCCATTTTGCATCATGCTTTTATATCAATATTTATTGCATTATGGGCTGTTATTACACATAATGTCACAATACTTATGCCTATTCTCTCTTATTTTACAAGGTTTACATGAAGAGGGAGAATGCCGACAGCTGGAATTTTGGGCTGGAAAAGGAGCAAATATTAGAGACCTATTTTGCACAGCTCCAAAAGTCCCGGAACTTCATGGGAGCACGTTTTGGAATATATAAAAAATATTGACAAAAGAATTAACCAGAGGGGGCCCACACCCTAGCCACGAGGGTGGGGGCGCGCCCTTCCCCCCTGGGCGCCCCTTGTCTCGTGAGCCCCCTAGCAGGCCTCCGGTGCCCATCTTCTGCTATATGAAGTCTTTCGGCCGAGAAAAAAACATAAGTAAGCTCACGGGACAAAACTCTTCCGCCACGAGGCGAAACCTTGGCGGAACCAATCTAGGGCTCCGCGGAGCTATTATGCCGGACAAATATCCCTCCGGGAGGGGGAAATCATCACCATCGATCCTCTCATCGGGAGGGGGTCAATCTCCATCAACATCTTCACTAGCACCATCTCATCTCAAACCCTAGTCATCTCTTGTATCCAATCTTTGTCTCGAAACCTCAGATTGGTACCTGTGGGTTACTAGTAGTGTTGATTACTCCTTGTAGTTGATGCTAGTTGGTTTATTCGGTGGAAGATCATATGTTCAGATCCTTTATGCATATTAATACCCCTCTGATTATGAACATGAATATGATTTGTGGGTAGTTAAGTTTGTTCCTAAGGACATGGGAGAATTCTTGCTATAAGTAGTCATGTGAATTTGTATTCGTTCGATATTTTGATGAGATGTATGTTGTCTCTCCTCTAGTGGTGTCATGTGAATGTCGACTACATGAAACTTCACCATTGTTTGGGCCTAGGGGAGGGCATTGGGAAGTAATAAGTAGATGATGGGTTGCTAGAGTGACAGAAGCTTAAACCCTAGTTTATGAGTTGCTTCGTAAGGGGCTGATTTGGATCCATATGTTTCATGCTATGGTTAGGTTTACCTTAATACTTCTTTTGTAGTTGCGGATGCTTGCAATAGGGGTTAATCATAAGTGGGATGCTTGTCCAAGGAACGGTAGTACCCAACCACCGGTTCACCGACATATCAAATTATCAAAGTAACCAACACGAATCATATGAACGTGATGAAAACTAGCTTGACGATAATTACCATGTGTAGTAGCACTACAAAAAAATACACTTCCGTGATGATACGTGTTTGTCACAGTAGGTCGCATTTTCTGTCATGCATGTACATCCATGACGATTTTACGACAGAATCATGATAGTCATACCTGTGCTGTCGTAGAAGTGTTCCATGACATTACCAAAATTATCATCACGGAAGTGTACACTTCCATGACGATAAATCCCGCGTCACAGAAGTGCTTTCATCAAGGGTGACCGACATGTGGCATCCACCGTAACGGAACGCCGTTAAGCTATCGGGTCGGGTTTTGGATCCGATAACCCGTTAACAACCTCGACCAATGGGGATTTTCCACGTGTAAAATCATCATTGGCTGGAGGAAACAAGTGTCGGCTCATCGTTGGGACAGATGTCATCCACTCATTGGACAGAAGGCGCCTATGATACGTCGACACATGGCACGGCCCAACAGAGGCCCATTCCTGTGAAAAGGCCGGCTCGTTTGACTTGGTCAAAAGGTGGCGGGCCGGCCCATGTAAAGCCTGTTAATGGCCTATTCGCATATAGCCCATTTACAACCCGCTAACCCAAGGCCCGTTACGCCCTATCCGAATTAGGCCCAGTAGCGTCATCTGGGCCACCCAATATGATTCCAGCCTGTTTTCACTTCTGGCCCATGTATGGCCCATGACGTCTTTCGGCCCATATGAGGCCCTATGTAACTTTTGGCCTATTAACGGCCCGTGGTGAAACTGGCCTGTAATGAACAGTGTATCAGTTTACACCATTAACGCCCCGTGGTGAAACTGGCCCGTAATGAACAGTGTATCACTTTATACCCATTAACAACCCGTTAATCCGTTGGGCCATTTCCGGCCCATGTTCTCTTTCGACCTTCTCAGAGCCCATTTATTCTTGGGCTCATTTCCAGCATTCGTTTACTTACGGCCCGTTACTGTCATTTTCTGCTTGTGGGCCAAATTTAGCCCATGGTTACAGTCGGCCCGTTTGTGGTCCGTTAATACGTTGGGCCGTTTTCATAGCGTCATCAAATACGGCCTATTAACGATGGCTCGTTATGGTCGGCCCATGAACGGACGATTACAACTCTAGCCCGTTTACGGCCATAATGCGGCCTGTTATTGGCCCATGTTTGGCCAATCGATCATACTGCCCGTATAAGGCCCATTGATGATACGACCCGTAGAAGGCCCACTGTTTCTACGGCCCGTAGGAGGCCCAGTGTCACTACAGTAAATATTAGCCCATGGTTATTGTGGCCTAGTTTTAAAAAATAGGTTATTGCAGCCACTAGCAAACCGCGGAAAAAGAACTGCAATGACTACAAGCAAACAAATAAACAAGACAAGAAGGAAATAAATAAGCAAGCAACTTACGCTAGGCTATCACGGCTATCACACATATTACATCCACTGGGCATCAAAGTTCGCCACTAGTGCAAATAAATGCGCCGACAAAAGAATATACAAAACTGAGAGCACTTCAAAAGGCACTAGGCCTGGCCAGGTCGGGCCCCCAAACAGCTGAAGAAGCTGAATAGACCTCAGTTGTGTCAACGATAGATGCATCAACACTAGATTTAAGGCATGATGGTGCACACGTCAGTCCTCTGACATCTTCATTGCATCTTTGACTTCAAGTCGGAGCTGAGCTGAAGCAAGTCTTTCCGCTTTAAGTTGAGACTGAAGAAGTCGAACTGATTGAGGCAGCGACTACACAGATGTTGTCTCACACCTGCTGGTGAGTAGCTTCAACTCACTGTCTTCATCAAGACAGGACCTTGGGGTCATCTCGCTATCCTCAAGATGGTTTGGCTCACTATGTTCCCTAAAGTTGTGCCTGGCGTAAGAGATATGAGTCTGAAAGGGAAATAAGGAGGCACGTAACAGGTTTCACAATTATATTAGCAAATAAATGGATCTGTTCTGCATAAGGAACATGTTTTTACAACTACAATTTGAAACTGGTAGTTGTTGCAAACATCCAATCAGATGTAAACAGCAAAGCAAACAGTAGTGGAGGAAATGATGCCTATCCAAATCTATACTAGAACAAAGTTTGAAGGCTTGAGAAGGATGAACTTACATTACATGTTAACACGGGCTAGACAAAGCCCTTCTCCATGTTGATGGAAGGATAATTCAATAAATTCCCCAAAGAAAATTCTTTATAAGCGTTGCCATTATTCTACATTTTGCAAAGAGTAAATATAGATCAAATAATATTGGAAGAAACAGAGGATAATGAAGCTCAAGTGCAGACTGATGATACATAATCAAATAGCAATTAATTAAGTACAACATTACAAGGCAAAATGGAGAGAAGTACTGACAAGAGCAATGCAGAGCCCATTATCGTTTTGAGATCGTATGATCCTTTGAGCAAGGAGATTCATCTAAAATTAGTTTTCATACAAGAGAGAAGGTAAGGCACAAGCTGAAATTTAGAAGTTCAAATTTTGAATTGATATCATAGACAGTACCTGACGCTGGGCTCCCAGTAGTTCTAATAGGGGTTTGGCCACTGGAGTAGGGGTAAAGTGTGGTATAGTTGGGCCTGTGTTTTTTGTGGCTGCTGATCTATCTGATTTAACATGTATCACTACCTTTTCCAAATACCTAGTTTGTACTCCTTGAGTATCTACTCTCACCCTCTTCCTTTTGGACATCTATTATGAAAGAACAACATTTGACTGGAAAAAACATAGTGTGACGACACATGGAATAGGTACAAAAAATGGATACGTATGGCATATACTCATATATGATGCCTAAACTAAGTAGATGGTGTAAAAAAGTAGAAGTAATGCAAGAGGTTAGATGTAAAATATGTTCGACCAATACAACTTTGCAAAGTTAGAGCAAGCACCTTGATGGGTGAATAAGATAGGCCATCCTCCACCATGCCAAGTTTGTTAGCCAGTGGATCGTTCCGCAATATTCATCTCGTGCGCCCATTCTCATATTCATTTTGATAATGTTCAATATCTGACATGCATGAAAACATAAAAACAAGTGAGATTTTCTTTGTAATGCAGAAGTGATTCTAATCCAATACTGCCTCCCTGTAAACCCCTTTGTGCTATCTCTGCAATTCTTTTAAAAGATGCCATGTATGCTGTAATTTGTTGTGTGCATTAATATAATGTGGCCTACTACTCAAAATATGAGAGCTCCAGAAGTGATGACACTTCGCAGATGATAGCTTCAACATATAGTGAAGAAGAACAAGTCGACCTGACCTGACGGATTCAAAATATACTAAGGGAGAACAACTCGACCTGACCAGTCGACCACAAGAGAAGAGTATCATCTTAAAGAAGAGCAGAAGAGCAAGTAGATTGAAGATATTACAAGTCTTTCAATACAATGTCGGTTGGCCACCCATGATGAACCAGAGCGCACAGAGAAATACTATTCTTTCCGGTCTCTCCATATGTGGCTCACATGCATTTTGAAACTAAAGTAGGAGCATTTAGCTAACCAATTAAACATCTCTCAGTTTTACTAATATCAGCAATAATATCAGATATGAATTTGTACAACTAAGCTTGTTTAGCTCGATGGGTGGAGCAGTGCTATTATGACACGAACCACGTAGGCTGATTGTGGTCATCATAAAATGGGGAAAACATAAGCATGATGAGTACAGTGTTGACCGTGGCAGTGGGATGGCAGATTTGAAGCTGCAAACCGCGCAAAGGGTAGTTAGCAACCGATTTTTGCTTTGAAATAACAACTAAGATTTGGTATGGACAAGAAAGTATGGTCAACAAGTGACAAGGAAATGCAATTATGTTGTCTCTCTATATGTCGCGACATGCATTTGGAAACTCAAGTGGGACCTTTAGCTAACCAATTAAATGTGTCGGTTAACTAATATCAGTATCATATCACAATCATATTTGAACAACTAAGCTTTCGAATTCTGAGTGTTGTGTTGTTTAGATTGAAGGGTGGAGTAATGCTAGTACGACAGAAAGCACCTACGCAGATCATAGTAGAGTAGATAAAAGGGGAAAACCCTAAGCATCAAGAGAAAAATCAGGAACGTGGAACTAGCTGGACCAGTGGGTGGCACACATGATTTTTGAAACGAATATAGGAACATTAGGTGACCAATTAAACATTCTCTGTTTTAGTGATATGAGCATCATATCAGATTCGCATTTCAACACGTAAGCTTTGGGTTGAGGTCTTGAGGAGCAGTGCTAGCACGACACGAAGCACCTACGATGATGTTAGTGAATATAAAGGGGGGAAACCATAAGCTTTACGAGTATAGTGCCCGTGCCATGGAGGATCTGAAGGTGCAAACCAGACAAAGCTACTTCACAACCAATGTTTGCTTTCAACTAGCCACTATGATTTGGTACGAACAAGAAAAGTACAGTAAAGAAATTACGATCGATTTTCCGGGTGAGATCAATAACTTAAGAACATATGGAAGAGTACCACCTCTCTTGCGATGCCGTGTAGGCCTATGCTGATACGTTGAGGGTGCTGCGGGTGTGATGGCTGTCGGCGGCGGGGAAGAAGACTTTAGACGGCAGACGGCCGGGTCGGGGATATATCCTGTTGCCGTGGACGAGGCGGTCGTAGGAGCAACAACGGCAAGGTGGACAACGACGCTGATGAAGCAAGAGGAGGCGATGAAAGGATCCTGGTCCATCGTCGTGGATGAGAGACGTCCATCTCTTGCAGTGGACGACGGGGTAGGGGTAGCAGCTCCGACAAGGTGGAGGATGGGGTGGCAGACGGAGGAGGTTGGCTGCAGTTTGGAGGTTATCCTGACGCCGACGGTGTATGAATGGGGAAATGGAGGGGAGGGGGGATCTCAAAATTTGGGACGCGCTTCTCTGAAATGGGGGAAAGTTACGAACTTATCCCCCGTTTAAAATTTCAGACATCGCGTCAGTTGGGGATAGGACGGTAATCTCGCATCTCCCAAATATTTGCCGATAACTATTTCGGGCGAGGAGAGGGTGTTTTGGCGCCCACGGTGTATGAACGTTGCTGACAGGTAGGGCGGTTGTGTCACGTCTGATGGAAGTTACACATCTTCCCCTATTTAAAATATTAGCCTACATCAATTTCGGACGAGGAGAGTTTGTTTTGCGGCTCACCGTGTATGAATGGGGAAATGGAGGAAGAGACACATGTCTTTCAGACGAGCTTGAATCAAATGTGTTTTGCCGCCCACGTTTGGCGCCCACCGTGTCTGAATGGGCTCAGAGGCCATCGTGTCACGTCTGATTGAAGTTACTAGTCTACCCCTATCGATAGCAGTATAAATCCGGTCGATAAGGATGTCAAGTGTCAGGGGTAGACAGTAATTTCCATCTCACAAACACTTGCTTCGGGCAGCTCACAAATTATAGTGGGTGTTTAGCTGCTTCGTTCAAAACTTGGGAGAATTAGCATTCACGTTTGCCCTGGGACCTAGCAAACTAAATTCAAATCCAATTTGTATTTGATTACGAATATCCATAGATGATTATACATTTTGTTATTTATTTCTTCAAAACCACAACAAAGATTTATTCCACCTTTATATATGATTATGATTTAGAAATGTCGTGATCTTCGAATTCAGTAGGTTGGATACACTCTGAGTCAAACAGTTATTTCATCCAATACAATATGCATATGCTCACACGAAAAACAGTTCACCTTATGTCAATCATACAAGTACTGAGGATTACCTCGCCTAAAAAATTCGGATCATTACAACACATGGACAACATAGGGGGTCTTGCAACATAATCCATTCAGAGACATGACACAACATGCAAGTACAATAATTTGATGACAATTTCAACTGGTATCTAAAGAAGTATTGGGATTACCTTGGGCTTCAGATAGCAGAAATAGTAGGACATCCTCCGTCTTCAAATGCAACATTCTTACTTCCTCCAATTCTTGGGTTGCTTGCATAATGCGTGCCGCTAATTCCGTAATTTCCAGCCTCAAGATAAAGATTACCTCATTCATGGCAGCCACACCATCTCTTTCTGCCTCTAGTAGAGCCTCAAGCACTATAAT
The DNA here is from genome assembly GCF_002162155.2 of Triticum dicoccoides. Taxonomy (NCBI): domain Eukaryota; kingdom Viridiplantae; phylum Streptophyta; class Magnoliopsida; order Poales; family Poaceae; genus Triticum; species Triticum dicoccoides. Next base: position 322,910,542 of record NC_041380.1, on the reverse strand, counting down.
ATATGTCTCAGACTGCTCTCCGGTGGTGTTGCCTCTGAACTACTACCATCTAGTAACATGGATGGCGCACTGCTTCCACAAATAGATTTTGGGGTTGTACATTGTGTCCTAGTGTGAATGGCATCCTGAAAGGTTTCCGCTGGACATCAGTAAGAGATAGTTATCGTATGATCCAGGCAGTAAGCTTAATGGTAAACGATGGAAGAATTATTGCCGAGCATGGCAAACTATATTTAAATGGTTCGAAGCAGCATCAACCGAAAAGAAATTAAAATGGTAAGATGAAACTAGGGATGTAAGTGGCAAATAAACGAAATGCGCCAGTCCCATCTAGTTAGTTTTTGCTACCTCCCTAGTTCATTTTCCTCAAAAAACAAAAACTCTTTTGAACTATCATACCACTAGTGGACTTTAGTCGGGATTAAACGGGACCCAGTTGACATCCCTAGTTGAAAGGGAGTGTACAACCGCTATATTTAAGTTGCCAAGGCATCTAAGCAGTTGAAATAATCTGAGAAAGCACTTAACAATGTGGCCTCATATAAACTACGAAGACAGTCTTGTGATGAAGTTGAGAGGAAAAGTTAAGGACTCAAATGAAATAGGCATGCATTTCTTTACGATAGTACAACAGGCACTGCTGACATATTGGCCAACTCAGGTATAGCGTAACAACAAATAAGCATTCGAATCAAGCAATACAGCAAAGTAGACAACTGAACTATTTGTAATTCGGTAGGATTACACGTTGAGGGCACAAGCCAAGAAAGCAGCCCACTCGCATTACATTTCACATGTACTAAAACACACTGGCTTACCATATGTTGCTGTGAAGCCTAGCTGTTGTTGCAATGTTCTTTGAAGATATTGTCAGCATCCCGTGGTTGCAAATCTAGTTGTTGTAGTTTATTCTACACCATCTATTTAGGTAAAATTAATTTTAATCGCGTGCACTCGTCCGAATTGGTCATCAATGGTTCATCTAAACTAATGAGAGAAGGGTGTGCGCATACACGACAATATATCTGCTTCCCTCTATTTTTATGCTTGTTTGAGGTGCCAGCCCCAAAAGAACAAATATTTTTGCTTGATGGGGTTGGAAGCTCCATAATTAATAGAAGCATCAAATTAGTCATGCAACTTGGTAAGATCAAGAACACACAAACAAGTAATGAACAGAGGCTCGGAGCAGTGATGTAATAGCTAGCATCAGAAAATGTAGGGTAAACGAACAAAAAGCAGCGGAACCACATGCTAGTTTGCTGATGTGTAATTAAGCACAGAGAACATTAAGCAGTCTGATGGAACCAACAGGTGGCATGAGAACAAAACTAAAGCATATTAACTATATGTGCACTGGTATGTAATTTAGGACATGTAACATGTTCACTGCCAGAAGTATGGCCCTACAGGTGCAAGCAGAATAACACGTCTCATGAAAAACTGAATGATGCCCTGAAAAAATTCAAAGGTGTGGTGCTTATGCTAGGAAAGTGAATGTAGGCGCCGGCCATTGGATAATAGTACCTGATTCTCGGCAGCGTATGTGTATCATTGTCATACTTGATAGCTAAGGATCGTCGATGGTGCTCGTGTTGCGGTTGAGTTTGAGCCGGCTGTCGCCATCGCTGAAGCAGCTCCGATGCTATGGTTGCGGCGCCTGTCGACATACAAGAAAGCTCATCTGTGCTAAGTGAACAGTTGCACGATAAAGAGAAAAACCGAAGGAGTACAAATCGAAATAACCTGATGAGGCTGCGGCGTCGGTAAAGCAGGGTCGGTGGAGTTGACTATGGCGTCCGTGGAGCGGGTCCGGTGCAGTGGACGAAGGCTTCGGCGGGCCCGTTGTACAGTGCTTTCGGTGAGGCGGATCTGTTGCGGCGGACGAGGGCTTGTATGAAGGGCCAACGAAGGGGCGGACGAGGGAGTCAGTGAAGGGCCTATGCTGTGGTGGATGAGGGCGCCGGTTAAGCAGATCCGGTGCGGTGGACCATGATGGTGGTCAAGGAGATCTGGAGCGGTGGACAAGCCAGTCGCTGAAGCGGCTCCGGTGAAGTGGTGAGTTGGCAGTTGGGGGTTCCAAGGTGCGGAAGGTAGATCCGGCGGGGTGTGAGGTCCACCGCTACAGCGGAGTACTAGATTCGGTGGCTTGCC
>NC_041380.1:322861041-322908026 GCF_002162155.2 Triticum dicoccoides | reverse complement strand
TGGCTTGCCGTGGTTGGGGGGGGGGGTCGGGGAGGGGAAGGGGAGGGGCTCTGGGGAAGAATGTTGGGGGCAAAGAGGGGAAAACAATGGAGTTACCAAAGCAGCCCTTTTCCGTTCATGTGGCATGGGTAAAACAGGAATATCACAGGGCTAAACTTTCGGGTGCGTGATATTTCGATGTGAGCGGGAAGTTTGAAAGCTTTTGGCGCCTAAAATTATAAGTATTCTGCTCTCGTACGACCAACTATGATATCATGGCCGACAATTTGTTTGTTTTGCATGCAAAAAAATGTGCAAGTTTTGAAAATCAATGTCTCCAACTCGAAACTTAGATTGTCCATTCAATTCAAATATGGATCATTGAGCTACTAGAAGCAAATACCATCATACAGTCCAATTCAAATGAAATTCCAAATGTGTTTATCCTAAATATGATGACAAAAGCAAAAATGTGTATGTGTATGAATAAAGTGGATGATTATAAAGTTTGAACATGCCCGTATGTGTATATCTCTAGGTTTGATATATGAATTTGAAATCACGAAATCCCGGCTTAAAAAATGTACCTCCATTTAAATGAACTACAAAAGCTAATGATGGAGTCGAATTCCAAAATTCCAATTTTAGGTTTGTAATTCTGGTACATCAAGGTATATTACGCATGTTCAAAAGTATCGTTATCTCATAGTACAAACTGTGAAACAAATTGATCAACCATGAGTGCACAATATGTCAATTACGCTAAAGTCCCTCAAATATAGACACCTCACTCTTTATCTGAAGTCAACCCCCCCCCCACCACACACACACACATAGAGAAGTTGTTCTCTCCCCCAAACACCAACACACGAGCACATTAACACCCCTCTCTCTTGTAAAGTCCGGACCCCAACATAGGTCTCTGTCACTTTGTCTCTCGGGCATGCACACATATATTCCCTCACTCTCTAGGTCTCCCGCTATCTCTCTTACCCAAGCACACGCACTATGTAGAGTGTATATTTCCCATACACACAAAACGTCGCCCCAAACGTCTATCTCCCTAGTTATGTGGTTCTCGCGCACTCACCTCACACAACACCTGAGGGAGTCCTGGATTAGGGGGTCTCAGGACAGCCGGACTATATCCTTTGGCCGGACTGTTAGACTATGAAGATACCAGATTGAAGACTTCGTCTCGTGTCCGGATGGGACTCTACTTGGCGTGGAAGGCAAGCTAGGCAATACGGATATGTATATCTCCTCCTTTGTAACCGACCTTGTGTAACCCTAGCCCTTTCCGGTGTCTATATAAACCGGAGGGTTTTAGTCTGTAGGACAACATACAATCATACCACTAGCTTCTAGGGTTTAGCCTCTCTGATCTCGTGGTAGAGCTACTCTTGTACTACCCATATCATCAATATTAATCAAGCAGGATGTAGGGTTTTACCTCCATCAAGAGGGCCCGAACCTGGGTAAAACATCGTGTCCCCTGCCTCCTGTTACCATTCGCCTTAGACGCATAGTTCGGGACCCCCTACCTGAGACCCGCCGGTTTTGCCACCGACACCACCCCCACTGCAAACAAGCACACTTTGTCTCCTTGTGCACCACTCTGCTCTTTCTATCTCTCCCACATGCGGACCCGCCCCAGCTCCTTCCCTGTATACATATATGTCGTGACTCTTTCCATAGCTCCCTAATGTATAATCGTTCTCGATTTCGCACATTGTTCTCTACACCATCTATTCTAGATCTCTCATGAAGTCCCTATCACACACACGATGACTCGCTTCCCTTGCATCTCTATTCATAGGCCAATTTCGGACAACATCAACATTGTCTCCCTATCTATATACCATTTATGGACACAAACGACCCCTCTCGCCCCCTCTCTTCCTCTCCCTCTCTCTCTCTCTCTCTCTCTCTCTCTCTCTCCGTCGCTAGCTCTCTCTTTCTCTCGCTCTCACACCCCTCTCCCACACATACACTCGATGTCTCTTCCAAATAGTCTGCTCCCCCCGTCCGCACCCGTGCTATCTCACTACTACACATGTCACACCATTCCCCTTCCCCTTATACTAGGTTTATATCATCAGTGGTCTCTCTACTCCACATACACTCTCTCCCTCTCACACACAAACGCGTGCACAAACACACATAGACATGCACAAACACCCATTTATCTGGATCCTCATCTCTCCTCATGTCCGCATGTGTATCTCACATACTCACTCTCTAATTATGTATATGTGTCTCCATGTTACACAACACAAAGCCCCATGTAAATGTCTCTCTCTATCCTCCACACACATAGACACAAAGAATCTGTTATCATTGCCCCAGTCTCTAACATATCATACACGCACACACTCTCTCTCTCACTCTCTCTCTCGCAAACACGCTCAACAAGGGTTTCCCCGTGAATAACTTACCGTCTATTCATCAACAGTCGTGGCAGTACGGCTAACGCGAGACGTGAAAAAGAATAAATCTACATGTGCTTAGACCACCTAGTATGACTACTAGGACTAGAGCAAGCCAAAAAGCGCGCCGCCGTCACCCCCTCCTTATCGGCGGCGGGAAAATCTTTGTTTTACACAGTCGAGAAGTCATTGTGCTAAGGCCCCACATGCCGAGGCGTTGAATAGAATGTAGATGCTAGTTTACGGAAGCAAGTATCGATAATACATTTGTATCTCCATACCTATATTTCTTCTCTTATAAAAAACCGAGTGATATAGACCGTCCGAGTGAATAGAATGTACGTGTGCCATCTTGCAATATAGACCGTCCGATCTATATCTGACAGATGGAAATTAAACTAAAAGATACCTGCACCCCTCTCCACATTTGCAGACAAGGCCTTTCCTCGTTCATCCTTATCTCCAACAAACCTCATTGTTGAGCAATTAAGAAACGAAGCCTCTGGAACAAACTGGCCCGATGGCCGCTGTCGGCGTCGTCAATCCCCATGCCCCCGCTTAGTTCGACCACCAACCACCACCACACCCCACTCCTCTTCACCTTATCTCATATTTCTCGATATATCATTAGTTTTTACACATGGGATTACTCCCGCAAGGGTCAATCACAACAAGTGTTTTATAAAAAAATGCATCTTGATGTTCCGTGAAATGCATGGATCTTGCTAGTACTCCTACACAAGACTAAGTTGGTGATGCTGGTGTGTCTGCCATCCATCGTTTCTGACCATTAGATCTACATCTAACGATTGTGAGGTAAGTTGTTGCCTTTTCTCACCAACATCCCACTTGTCTACCAATTTGCAGAAAAACCCATAATTAGTATCTTAAAACCAACCACATCCCTCCCTGACCTCACCAAAACATCCCAAGGAATATATTCTAATTGAAACACAATATATCTCTAGTGGCATATGTATATCAAAATTAGAGTGTTTTGTACCAAGTTTGTGAATAAGTATTATTCTAATTATGATTCGTTGCAACGGACATGAACATTGCTAGTATTTCCAACCATGCATTTTTTCCTAGTATTCCATAGTTTTGAGTTTTCCATCAAGATATTAGTCACTCATGGTTGATATTTACTTTCAATCATGTACACATATGCACTATGTAACTAGCCTTGCTTATTGGCTTCCAAAGCTTAGCTTTCACTCCTACTTACAATATGTAGAGTATTTAACAAAAAACTACCACTTTCAACCAGCCCTAGGAAGAATTTATTGTACAAAAAATAGCAAAAACATACCCAAAATTTCATAATCCATGCCAAAAACTACCTAGTACTCCTACCGATTAGGTTCGTTTAAACCCATTTATGACAGGGTTGGCCCACACGTCCGTGCTGACGAGGCAGCTTAAACCAACACATTTTGTTTGACCGTTGACATGAGGGACCCACATCTGACCTTCTATCCTGTTATTCCCCCTCAAATCATTATTTTTCCTGAACATTACTTCAAACAGTACTGATGCGTGTTCGTTGGTGGCGCTGGTGATGAGCGAGTTGGCCGCCGCTCCGCCGGACAGGCCGGATACCGCGCTGGCCTTCGCACGGGTTGGCAGGCTGGCCCGAGCGTGACTCACGAGCGAGCAAGCCGCCGCGCTGGCCTTCGCTCGAGCCAGATGGCTGGCCTTAGCGTGGCGCGCGCGAGGAAGCCGCCGCGCTGCCGTGCCAATCTAGCTAGCAAACCTTACAGAGAAGAAGCTGGACGGAGCTATCTTGTCTAGCTAGTGGTCGCGAGCGCCGGACAGACCTGGCATCCGGGCTGCCGTAACATGGGCTCCGCACCGCTAGCGGTTTTGACCTCGCCTTCTGCCGGCGGCGCTAGCTGCGTCCCATGGCCGAGGATGACTAGGTGGATGGGCCGGAGGTAGGAGGTCACTCGAGGATTTTTGTTGGTAAGAGCATGTACAATGGTTGATAAGGTAGTCTTATCTTAAGTCTGCCACGTATGCAAGTGGTAGTAGTTTCTTGGCATTTTAGTGGTTTCTTGCAGTATTAGAGCAAGTACAATAGAGCTGAGTCAGCGGGCTATAAGAAATAAACTAGTATATTTCTGCTTAGTTGGAGGAAAGAGAAGAGGAGAGAGAAGGTAAGCGGACTCTTCGTGAAGAGCCAGCTCTAGCACGTGCTCCTAGGCACTTTGTGAGAATGAGAAGTGGGCCACATAATAAAAAAGTAGTACACTCTTTTGATCTATTATTGTACATGTTGGCTATAAGATGGGCTATAGATGACATGGCACTGGCTTATAGCCAACAACTGGCTATACTATTAACCATGCTCTTAGGGGTTTCTTGTAAGGAACAATGTATGTACTACTAGCGACAAAAGGCGATTCTAGGTTGCGTTGTACTCCGACGAGTACTACTAGTGGTCGCGGGAGTGTATACCTCGTTTTGTGGGTTCGATCCCGGCCGAACGCACAGCCGCCTTTTTTTAAAATAGTACTACTACACTTTACTGTGAGCCAATATTTTACACGGGTAGTTTGAGTTTTGAAGTCAAACGGACGTGCGGCCCCACAATCTGGGTGCACTGGACAGCCTAGCCACATGAACGGGTTTTCCTTTCCAGCATCCTGTGGCTCGCATGCTCGCCCTAGCCCCACCTCGCTTGCAGCTTCCTCATCAGCTAGTAGCATATTTAAACTAGCGCCTTCCAATTAAGCCAGGAGCCTGAAAAGCCTGGCAGGGCATTGGGAACTGTGCAATATAGCTATGTACGTAAAGTGCTCTACTACTACTCTGTAGCTTGTGGCGTTGCATGCATGGACTTCACTCCATTATCGGCTCTACTACAAAAGAAATTCCTCTTGACGTGTTTTTTTTGAAATAGAGGCAAAAGCTTTGCTTCATCTCATTCATAAAGAAGGAACTACTAACAAAGTTCGATGAGATCCATTACACCTCCACAAATGGAAGCGAAAAGCCTAGTCTTACTGTATCAAATAACTCAAATGTTCTGCCCCCGCAGTAACCGTCGTTGATAAACAGGCTGCTAGTGTGTGCGTGAGAGGAGCGGCTGAGTAGGCCAACTACATGAGAGGAGCGGCTGAATAGAGCACCGAGAGTACCCACTAGGCCACTACGTAGGTGTACTTCCCCTGCATTGATAGTACATCGATGGTTCTAGAGAACAGTAGTACCCTCCACTTCCAACTGTAGGTCCTTGGCCCTGAGATTCAAGAGTTCAAAACTGGTGCACTATACTAGACTAGACTAGAAGTACAGTACATCACACTACTAGTTGAGAAAAGTAGTACTAGTACTGCTATAGTACGAGTACGTACTCCTCCGTCACATAATGTAAGACATTTTTTGACACTAGTTGGCGTGTACAAAAAATGGCAAAAACATATGCAAAATTTCTTAATCCACGCCAAAAACTACTACCTAGTGCCAAAAATTTCTTACTAGTGCTATTATTTACAGTATAATGCAATCCCGTAATGTTCCATAATGCTAGTACTAGTAGTAAATAATAGCCTCACCCCTTTGCTGAGGAATGATCTACAGTTGGAAGGGACGAGGCCCTGCGGTTACTACGCTCTTATCTCCTCCTCGCCAGTTCCCCTCCCCCCGAAGAGAAGGCAGTTCGTCGCTGCTCCCATGGATTCACCAGGCGGTTCTCCTCCTCGTCGAGGCTGGGAGACCTTGGACGATGATCCTCTGGGAGAAATCGCACGCTGCTCCGACATCCTCACCGCCGCAAGACTCGGTGCTTCCTGCACTAACTTTTTCAAGACACTGTTTAAACATGATTGGGAAAAGGCCATGGTTGTTGGTCTTCCATGCATCCTCGAGGAGAAGGTTCTTCTATGGGACAATCCTTCGAACAGTCCACCGCTCCCTGGCCATGGTTGCATGTTGACTCCGCTAGAGCTGCCGACGTTGAGAGGTAGTCGGATTTTGTCCGATGAGCAGGTCAGTAATGGAGTTTGATCATGTAGTACTTAGTTATTCCATTTCCATCCCGTAATTTCTCCGCTGCCCATCATCTTATATATAGGTCTAGGTTGGTGCCAACGAAGATTGTCTTGCATACCTCCGGCTGGATACCACCATCATTTTGCATAGCATCCACAGCAGTGCGGCCATTTCGGTAGACCCCTTCTCCACCATTGGGATAGGCCTTCCAGACTGGCTGGGCTTGAATACGTATGATGATTCCTACATGAGATTGAAGAAGATAGGAATTGCGGACCCGCCGACAAAGCGACATGGCTACGATGATTACTATCTCATCACGGTATTCGACATAAGGATTGCCATCAATGCAAGAGGCAGTAACGGCAGAGGCTGGCGCATGTTGGCGGCGGCAGATTTGTACCCCTACACGTTTGAAGACACCGTGCTCCATCTAGGCTGCATCTTCGCCGTGACAAGCTAGGGGACTTGTTTCATCTGGTTGCCATCCTACGGTATGGGAGATTACAAACGGAATGCACAAACCATCATTTGCATCCCTAACGATACTCCATTATTTTGCAAGGACCAGTCATCCCCCGATCAATATAAGATCGCCGATCCTGGATGTGCATTTGCATCCACGATTCGGTCTAACCTGGAACCTTGTAGCTGACTTTGGCATATTGGGATCAACTATCTTAGCAATTGTTACCCATGGTACCACTGATGTGCAACATGGTCACACAATCTACCACGATCGGACCGTCACCATCTACCCAGGTATTCCATTTTTTAACCCTCTCGCCTTCTCTTTCATTGTTGTACTAGTAGTATACTTTGTAGTATTAGTAGGAGTACTTTTTACCTTGGAGGATGCGTATAGCTAGCTAGGCCCTTGAAGACTTGAACCCACTAGCTTCCACCATTTTTGTTTTTCCATGTCTTACTATCTCATCCATGTAGCCAAGAGTAGCTATATATAATAAGACGGTTATTTTACTTCCTCTATACCAGAGTAGTACTAATTGCTGCACAGTATTACTGACCGCCATATTTCAGCACAACATTATTATGCATGGACCTTGACTATGTACGTCACCATGTGTCTAGATCTGGGATGCCGCGTGTACCAGATGAACGGCGCCGAGTTCGACCCCTGTGATGCTACGTGGGTGCCGAGGAACACTATTAGAGAGTACTCGCTTTTCATCGAGGACAGCTACCCCATTGTGAAGCGGATGCCACCTTCCGTGCATGACACGGAAGGCCTGCCATTCATGAAGCATGGTTGTGTCTTCAGTGCGCACCGCCGGATGAACGACATGCTGGGACACGCTATCCGGCCGCTTCAGCTTGGATGAGTCTCCATCATGTGGAACCGGACTAGAAAGCTGCGACAATGATTCCCGTTGCCCACCGCTATGGATCATGCCATCCATGAAGAACACCTGGGACTGGAACCTGGAGGAGGACATGTAGCCCATCTATAACGTGTAAGTGGAGTACGGTAATTGTGAACGGTAGCGCTGTGAATATATGTAGACTAGTCGTGCACAAATTTATCACATGAATTGGAGATGAACTTGTGTGGCATACTGGCATTTGTCCTTTAGAATTTATTACTAGTAAATGTGTTATGTGTACATGCAACTTGTGTGGTTGTTGCACGGGCTCCAACACGCTCTTTGAGAAAAAAGGTGGCACAGCTTTGGATATACGTGACGTGGCGGCATCATACAGTAGCATCGTTCGCTATAGTTGTAGTACACTCCTACTAGGACGACAACTCCTATAAAACCTTGCACTTGGCTCTTTGCCTCTTCGGGAGGTTCAACAGTTCGTACTCGTGTGAACCTTGCACTTGGCTCTTCGCCTCTTTGGAAGGTCCAACAATGATGATACTACAGTACAATATGCTTCTGGCAATCTGACAGCGATTGGACTGCTGCACGTCCACCGCGAGGGCGAGGGAGAGGGCGAGGGAGGGGGAGAGGGAGAGGGAGAGGGCGCTGTAGTCAAAACCCTCTCCTTGTCCTGTGAACCACCGCGCGCGTGGGTGAGGGAGAGGCGTAGTAAGCAAGCTTCTCCTCGTTCGGCGAGTTGACGGGACACATCAAAGCAGTACTAGTAGTAGTAGTCCATACTGCGTCCTTTCCGATTAATATGGCTTAAATTGAAACGAGAAAAATACACTGGCGGTCAACGTATGTAACAATATGCTCTTTACGGTCACTATATATAGTTTTGCGGCGGTTATACGATCACTAGCTCATCGTAGAGCACCGTATTGCACCCTACTGACTGGCCACATAGTCGACGTGGCACTTTGTTGACTGGTTAAATTGTCACCTGGTTTCTGGGTCCCACCTGTCAGTTGGCAGAGCAAAGAAATCAGTTAAACAAAACTTTACACAGGCGCGACACGAGTCCAACCCTTGCGCGCGAACCGCCCTGGCTGTGTATGTGAGTGCATGCACGTGTCCTCCCACGGTCTTCCAACAAAGAGTGTACATCGGCTATAAAACAAAGAGTGTAGTACATGATGTACATCTACACTTCCAATGCATTTAGCCTTTAATATAAATCGATATTGATTGACTAATGCACCAACTTGTGCTGTAGGTATAGGCTACATGTCTATCCTTAATTACAGCATGCAACGGCCTTCATTTAATCTTCTTATCTCAATGGTCACATGCACACATAAGTCTGCTACTTTTGGGCGTTAATTATGCCCTGGTCAATGTGTAAATCTCTAAATGTATAGTATTTCACGAACGTAGGGAGTAGGTTGAGCACTTGAGCGTGAGCGCGTGTGTTGCGTCGTGTGATGTGTGCCGCATGGGTGCGTGGGTGTTGCGTGCGTCCATGTGTACGTGTGAGTGTTGCATGTTGCATGCACGCATGCATGCATGGGGCTTACTCCCTCCCATTGACATGTTCATATTTCAAGCTTCCTCTGTTCCCTCCATATGGTGATACTCCCTCTGTTCCCAAATAGTATGAAGTAAAAGCCTCCCTTTGTTCCCAAATACGGAGTATTTGTCTTTCTACAGATTTCAACAAGTGACTAGGTACGGAGCAAAATGAGTGAAGTGAGCGTAGAGGCATAGGGATACTGTAGAAAGGAAGTCCTCGCGATTCATTATTCCCCATCTCGGTCAGAGAGAACTATTCAACTAGTCTTCGCAGTGAAGTGACAATACACGCTGCAGCAGATGGGACACGTAATTAATAAGCTGAACCAACGTGTTGGTGTTACTAAATCAGCCTTACCCAGTACTACCATCATGTTTGCCAGTAGAGCACACTTCCGCAAATACGCCTACGCTCCTCTGTCCTCCATTAACTGACATATGGGCCCTGTTGTGGTAGACTCACATGTCATCAGTGTTACTATTTACACTCCGAAGGACGGTATATCCTGGTAGTAGTACTAGTAGAATTGAGATTGAATGCACTTTCTTCCCCGTCTTCCACTCTTCTTCCTCCTCTCTTCTTCTCCCTCCTCTCTTCCCCATCGTCGGCCGCACACCATTTACCCCCACTCACTGCTCGCTCGCCCGCCCATGCCATCTTCCTTGGTAGCTCGCGCGTACCATATCCCCCCGCTCACTGCTCGGCCACACGAGGAGAAGCTTCTTCGCTCGCCCGCCTGAATCCACTTCCCCGCTGGCTCGCAGGCACCGAAAACCCCAATGGCAGAACCGACTGAAATGCAGAGCCGCGATTGGAATTCCCTCCCCGATGTTCTCTTGGAGCAGATCTGTAGTCGTATGGACCTACTCAGCACCGTCCGTCTGGCCGCATGCTCGGTGTCTTTGTACCGTCTACTCATCTACAACCGGCCGGCTCTTTTCAAGACACCCTGCTTGCTGATGCCCGATCCTTGCAGGTGGCCCAGACACCGACTTGACGATCCTACGGAGGTTTCCGTGGTGCCCCTCGACATGCTACCACTACCCGTCCACCTGTCCTTCATGCGTGGCCACTACTGGGCGGGCATGAAGGCCAACTGGATCGTCCTCATCCACCACACCGGTAGTCCGTGGCGTCTCGTGGATATCTACACCCAGCGAGAGATCACCCTTCCATCGTTGGATACCACCGCCATCGAGGCTCGCGGCCCACCGGACACTCCTGCCTGCTACGCACGAGACACGTTAAGCTTTTGGCTCGACCTCTGTTTGCAGAAAGTTGTAATCTACGAAGTGCCCACACCATCAGAAGACTACATGGATTACAAGCTCATTGCCTTGTTCAACATGTGATTAGTCTATCTAGAATCCGGTCACCATACATGGTTATGGCTCATCATCAATCCTGTTGAGGCAACATTTCTGTCTGATGCTATAGTGCATGATGGCATCGTTTATGTCAGGACCCCGATTCCAAGTCACATCGATCTAGCCGGTAACACCTCATATCACATTGCGGCCTCACGCACGGTATTCCACGGGTGTCGCCTTACCATGGCCCGGGACCGTTTGCGCCTTTTGGCTCACGTATATGATAGTGTCGCTAGCATCCATATGACAGAGAACCCGGGCCGACATGGCTAGTCGTGAACCCAAAGCGGCACAGACCTATGGAGACAGGCATACATGAATCACATCGAGCATGTCGGTCAACAGCGAGTTAAACCGGGCTGTAGCACTGGGCTAACAGGACTCCGGGGAACCCGGGCTGTAGCAGGCTAGGCAGGACTCCGGATGTCACCGCGTGACATTTCCTCGAAGGGACAGACATAGGAACGAAGTGAAACACATGCCGGCCAATCAAGTGTCCTGAGCAGTAGTGTTGGGCTAGCAGGACTCCGGTGAACCGGGCTGTAGCAGACTACTATGGCTCGAGGAACACTATACTACATTTCCCCATAAGAAAGGCTACCAAGGATAAACAACTAGATTGTCGGATCCCACTCATACCAAGCATTTCAATCATACACACAATATGCCTGATATGAGTACATACAACATGGCATCACAACAAAACTCTACAACTCAAGTATTTTATTTAAAGGCTCCAGAGAGCCATACATAACATGTTCATGCAGGTAGGGGTCACATGACCCGACACTCAAGTCATACAAGCATACAAGCACAAGCGGAAGTAAATAGTCTGAGTACAGACACTAGAAAGCAAGAAGGCTTCCGAAGCCTGTCTATCTACATAGGGCCCTCTATGGCCAGGATCACCACCTGGGTGGCTAGTCACTCGTCGACATCAAGGTCTATGTAGAACCCACCGGAGGGGGCGGTGTTGTCGTCTGAAAACAGTAATTAAGCAAACATGAGTACAAAGGTACTCAGCAAGTCTTACAACAGAACCTACGATACATGCTCATTCTCAAGAAGGTGGTGGGGTTATTGCAGCAAGCCAGCTTTGACTCTTGGCTAAGCTATCCTACGGAACTCGACTAGTAAAATAGTTTTCGCACACGAGTCCACTACTCACCAACACAATACTCCACTGGGGATCCTCCCCCATTATCCTACGAGAGGGCCATCCTCGGTACTCACACTTATCTTGAGTCTTTTAGTAGTAACCATTAACTTGTCTATGAACTGTATAGGCAACCAAGTAGTCCTTTTCCACGGACGCGGCTATTCGAATAGTTTATACCCTGCAGGGGTGTACTTCTTCATACACGCTTTCACCACTTACCGCCGTTTACACGACATGTACTCGGCAACCTTCAAGCGGAAGCCCAACGAGGGTGTCGGCCACGGCCTACCTAAACACTCAAGTCTCTAGTCTAGGTTCATCGCCTATCCAGGTTCCATCCGCAGGGAGTCCGGCCGAGGTTTCCACATACGGCCCCGAACAATGTGAACAGGGTCCCGAGACGCCAATCGGGAGCCCGGCATACCCGGCCATGGTGTATCTACCGCAACATAGCCCACCCCTAGGGTCAGCGCTACGCACGGCCGCCAACACATAACCTACAAACACCAGAAACTATTTGCAACTCCTGGATAGAGTACTAGGGTGATTAAGAAGCCGAGAGAGTCAATTAAGGATCCCAATGCATGGTAGTAGCTGATTCTTAAAATCACACATACAGATCTCAGTTCTTAGGGACGGCCTCAATGAAACAACCCACCATGTACTTCTACATGGCCTCTAATCGATACCTTTACCAAGTCATGTTCAACACATCCCTCACATTACCGACTTAATCCTTTCACTCTAGCCCATCACCAAGATGAACCAGACCTGACACAACTCTAAGCATAGCAGGCATAGCAAGGTAGGAATCACATACATGGCTCAATCAACTCCTACACATGCTAGTGGGTTTCATCTAGTTACTGTGGCAATGACAGGTCATGTAGAGGATAAGGGTTCAACTACCGTAGCACACATCAGTTTGAATCACGTTGTCTTAATGTAGTAAAAAAGAGCAGAAGCAAGAACATGGGTTTGTATCGAAATGATCAATGGGTTGCTTGCCTGTTGTAGTGGTAGTAGGGTACTGCCCTTCAGACGGATACTCGGGATTATCCTCGGAGGCAGAACCTACCACGAAAGACACACCAAACACGATCAACACATGACAATATGCAACAATATGATGCATGCTATGACATGGAAAAATGAATGTGTCTTGGCCTAATGCAAGCTAAAACAGGATGGAATGAACTCATTTGAATCAAAGATTCCAATGTTAGCTCATTTAACATGGCCTTATTAGTGCATTACCTTATTCTGCCTAAACAGCAAGGTTAACTTGTTTTGTCATGCATGAAACCATTACAGATGGATAGATTGAATTTTTCTAATCATTTTTCATATATAAATCTTTGCATTTGGAGCTATGGTTGATTTTCTATGATTTTTTAGAAGTTTTGGCTATTTTCTGGAATTTCCTATTAAAGAATAAATCCAGTAATTGAATTAATGCGTCAGCATGACATAGGTGTGACGTCAACGGGTCAACTGGGTTGGCTAGGTCAAACCTAACTGGTGGGCCTTGTCTGTCAGTGTCTCAGCTTATTAACATAATTATGTTAGTGCTAATTAACTGTCAGTGGGGCCTGGGCCCACATGTCAGTGACTGAACTAATTAATTTAGTTAAAACTAATCCTAAGCTAAGTAGCAGGCCGGCCCCACCTGTCATAGACTCAGGAGAGGAGTCAACCTGGGCCCACACGGGGTTCAAACAGGGTCAACTCGCCGGCGTCTAGCCGCCGGCGAGGCTAGACGCCGCCGAGCAACGCGGGATTTGCACTCCGGAGACCAAAAGGACGGCGGATACTATCTACGTGATGCGGGGAGGAAACCGTGTCGAGTGGTGGCAGTGGGTGGAGCTGGGGTAGCCGGAAACATCGCCGGCGACGAGTTTGGCGGCGGTCGGAGCTCGGGTGAGGATGAACTAGTCGCTAGGGGGCACGTGGAGGCGTGAGGTTTGGTGCGTTGAGCTCCTGGAGGTGCAGTAGGACTAGTGGACAGGGTGGCGTGGCCATTGGGTGGCCGGAGTCTCGTCAGCAACGAGCTCCGTGGCGGTGCGTGCGGGTGATCTACATGCAGTTGCTACGGGGCTCGAGAGGAAGAACAGAGAGGGTGGGGAGGTGGCTGAGCTCACGGGGGTCTCGTCGAGGCAGTCGGAGAGGTCGGGGATGAGCTGATGCGGCGGGGGCGGCGAAAGAGATCTCCGGTGGCTGGAGTTGAGGGCGAGCTCGGTGCAGCGTCTCCGGGGCGAGCGAGCACTCGGGGCTCGACCCAGTCGATGTAATCGACGACGGCGGAGCTCGTGGACACGATGACGCGGCGCGAGGACGACGGAGGGCGCGTCTACGACGATAGTGCGGCGACAGGAGCGTCGGCCATGGTGGGGAACGGCGAGGGAGAGAGACAGGGGGGAATGGCGTGTCCAGGGGCTTTGAGGTGCGACGTGGAGGCGTCCAGGCGTCCAGGGGCACGGGCGGCAAGCAGGTGACGCCGTGGCGAGCTCGGGCACGCCGGCGTCACCTCCCTGCCTGCCTGGCGGGGAAGAAGCAGCTGGTTGGCGCGGGCCAGCACAGTGCTGGGCCGCCAGGTGGGCCGGCTGGTGAGTTAGCTAGGCTGCGCCTGGTAAGTTTCTCTCTCTCTCTCTCTTTTTCTGTTTTTCTTATTTATTCTATTATTTCTGTAGGTTCAGGGCTTTATTAAAAATTCCAGGGCATTTCCATAAATCATAAAATTAATCATGGCTACTGCTTAGAATATATCCAACAGCAAAAATTTTAGTTTATGATTATTTGAGCAATTAAAATATTTTATAGCATTTAAATGCCCAAATGCAAATACCATAAGGATTAATCCAATGAACTTAGATGTCCTAGAAAAATGTGCACCATTTTTGTCAAAGGTTTTAACCCAAAACAAAAAGGGTGGGCTTTTTAGAAGGGCATTTCAGGTTCACTGAAAAAGTTTTTTTAGTAAACCCTAGTTGTTCCAGGGGGTGCTGGGGGTTCTGTCATCCCCATTTCAAATTTAAGAGAAAATTAAACATGATGCACACTCTAATGTTTGAACTAGCTAGGGTGTGACAACTCACCCCCACTCAAAAGAATCTCATCCCGAGATTTAGGATCCTTCAGGAAGAAGGTGGGGTACTCGAGTCGAAGGCGATCCTCCCTTTCCCAAGTGGCTTCTTCCTCGGAATGGTGTGACCATTGAACCTTGAGAAACTTGATATTATGACGTCGAGTGGTACGCTCGGCTTGATCAAGGATACGAACGGGATATTCCCGATATGAGAGGTTATCTTGTAGATCAAGCATTTCGTGGTCCACTCCACGGATAGGATCCGCGAAGCAACGCCTGAGTTGAGAAACGTGGAAGACATCATGAACTCTGGAAAGATGCGAAGGTAGTTCCAATTGGTAGGCAACTTCTCCTCGTTTGGCGAGAATGCAAAAGGGTCCAATGTAACGAGGAGCCAATTTGCCTTTGATACCGAAACGATGGGTTCCCTTTAACGGAGTAACCCGAAGGTAAGCCTTCTCGCCGACTTCATAAGTCATAAGCTTATGTTTATGATCATATTGACTCTTTTGACGAGATTGGGCTGTTTTCAATTTCTCACGAATAACGTGAACCTGTTCTTCTGCTTCCCGAATCATATCCGGGCCAAAGAGTTGTCTTTCCCCGGTTTCTGACCAGTTAAGAGGCGTTCGACATTTTCGTCCATAGAGAACTTCGAAAGGAGCCTTGCCCAAGCTGGCTTGATAACTATTGTTATAAGCAAACTCCGCGAATGGAAGGCATTTCTCCCAACCCATTCCGAACGAGATGACAGAAGCTCGGAGCATATCTTCCAGAATTTCATTGACTCGCTCCACTTGACCACTTGATTGAGGATGGAAGGCAGTGCTAAAAGAGAGACGAGTTCCCATAGCATTTTGGAAACTTTCCCAAAATCAAGAGGTGAAGAGACTCCCACGGTCTGAGTTAATTTCCAATGGAACTCCATGAAGAGACACTATTCGGGAGATGTATAACTCAGCTAGCTGGCTAGCGGTGATACTCTCATGAAGAGGTAGAAAGTGGGCTACTTTGGAAAGACGGTCGATCACGACGAAGATGGCATTATTCCCTCTCTTGGTCCTGGGAAACCCAGTGATGAAATCCATACTGATTTTATCCCATTTCCATTCAGGAATAGCCAAAGGTTGAAGGGTGCCAACATGCCGTTGATGCTCTACTTTAACACGACGACAGACATCACAGCTAGCAATGTATTGAGCAATTTCTCTCTTCATCCTAGTCCACCAAAACCTCTGGCGTAGGTCTTGATACATTTTAGTACTACTGGGATGAATGGTGAGAGGGGATTCATGAGCTTCCTTAAGAATCAACTGGCATATATGTTGTTTCTTGGGAACCACCAAGCGGTTCTCGAAGAAGACAACACCTCGCTCATCCATGGAAAAACATTTAGCAACTCCGCTAGCGATGTTTTCCTTAATCTGGGATATGCCCTTATCATACCGCTGGGAGGTTATGATCTGATCCATAAGATTAGGCTTCGCCACCAGGGTGGATAGGAATCCTCGAGGAACAATGTGAAGATTAAGCTTACGAAATTCCTCATGGAGAAATGGTTGACTTTGTTGTAACATCAGGTTGTTACAATAGGACTTATGACTTAGTGCATCAGCCATGACATTAGCTTTGCCTGGGGTGTAAGTTATTCCTAAGTCGTAATCCGAGATCAACTCGACCCAACGTATTTGCCTGAGATTCAAATCTAGTTGAGTGAAGATATATTTCAAACTTTGGTGATCAGTGAAGATCTCGCAATGATTACCGAGGAGGTAATGTCGCCAAGTTTTAAGTGCATGGACTACAGCTGCAAGCTCTAGATCATGTGTGGGATAATTTTCCTCATGTGGGTGTAATTGCCGTGAAGCATAGGCAATTACCTGACGATCTTGCATGAGTATGCAACCTAGTCCTTGTCGCGAGGCGTCGCAATAGATAATAAAGTCCTTGGAGAAATCTGGTGGTACCAATACGAGAGCAGAGGTCAGGCGTCTTTTCAGTTCCTGAAAGCTGAACTCGCACTGTGGAGTCCACTCAAACTTTTTATCTTTCTTGAGGAGTTCAGTTAAAGGTCTAGCAACCTTGGAGAAATTCTCGATGAAGCGGCGGCAGTAGCTCGCTAAGCCAAGGAAGCTCCGAACTTGCTTGACCGTCTCAGGTGGAGTCCAATCAAGGATAGCTTGAACTCGCTCAGGATTGACAACAATACCCTTACTAGAGATTACATGGCCTAGATAGGTCACTTCTGGCAACCAAAATTCACACTTGGAGAATTTGGCATAAAGGCGATGCTCTCGAAGTTTCGTCAATACCAGCCTTAGATGTTCGGCATGTTCCTCTTCATTCTTGGAGTAGATGAGTATGTCATCGAGGTATACTACGACGAATTTATCCAAATACTCCATGAAGACCGAGTTCATTAACCAAGAGAAGGTGGTTGGGGCATTGGTTAAACCGAAGGACATAACGGTGTACTCGTATTGGCCATAACGAGTAACAAAGGCCGTTTTGGGAATGTCCCCATTTCTGATTTTGATTTGATGGTAGCCCAACCTCAAATATATCTTGGAAAAGACTAAGGATCCAGCAAGCTGATCATACAGATCATTGATCCTGGGAAGCGGATACTTGTTCTTGATAGTGACCAAGTTGACAGGTCGGCAATCTACAACCATTTGATCTGTTCCATCCTTCTTCTTGACGAAGAGGACGGGGCAAGCCCAAGGAGAGGAACTAGGACGGATGAAACCCTTTTTCAAGGACTCGTCGAGTTGGTTCTTAAGCTCGGCTAGTTCTAAGGGTGCCATCTTATAGGGTCTCCTAGAAATTGGAACGGTTCCTGGAACAAGGTCTATCACAAACTCGACATCCCTGTTAGGTGGAACACCTGGCAGTTCTTCTGGAAAGACATCCGGAAAGTCTCGGACTACCGGAACATCTTCAAGGTCTGGAAGGGGGTTGGCATTTAGGGAGTAAAGCTGGCGCTTGGCCACTCGAGTTAGGACATTGACTGTCTTGCCCGATGGGTGAGTAAGTTGAACGGTTCTTGTGGCACAATCAATCTTAGCATAATGATCTGACATCCAGTCCATACCCAAAATGATGTTTATGTCCGAGGACTTGAGTGCTATTAAGGATGCAAGGAAGACAAGTCTATCGACAAGAATTTCGTTCCCATGGCTTACTCTAGAAGTTTGCCATCAAGAGCCATGGGTTTGAATTTCCATGGTAGAGGGCATGTCACAGAATTTCGTGTTATGCAATCGAGCATAGTTCTCGGATATGAATGAATGAGATGCTCCAGTATCGAAAAGAACAGATGCCGGATGGCAATTAACAGGGAGCGTACCAAGGACGACGTTAGGATCCTCATGAGCCTTCTCGGCGGAAACATAGTTGACATGGCCACGTGTAGTAGTGACTGGCTTGGCGTAGAATGTCTTTCCCGCTGGCTTACCACAGCCAACGGACTTTCCAGTCTGATTGGGGTTGTTCTAGGGACACTCTCGACTATAGTGACCCGGGTCTCCACACTTGAAGCATGTCACCACATTGGGGCGTGGAGCAGTATTAGCAGCGGGGCCACCATAGGGCTTGGGCGGTGCAAACTGCTGGTTGGGACGAGGCGCCTCAAAGGATGGCCTCGGAATGAATCTGGGTGGCAGTGCCATGCTTGGGATCCACACCCGACGTTTCTGAGCTCCAGAGCCAGATGAAGAGCCAAAATCACGTGAGTGCTTGCGTGAAGCGTCATAGTCAGACTGGCCTGACTCAGCACTGATGGCTTTATTGACCAACTTCTGAAAAGAGGTGCGCTCGTGCAGACGAAGATCGCGGCGAAGCTTAGGGCTAAGTCCCTTGCGGAACCTTGCCTGCTTCTTAGCGTCGGTAGATACTTCTTCAGGAGCATAATGTGCCAGATTCCCAAATTCACGGCTATATGCATCCACAGTCAGTCTTCCTGGGGTGAAATTGCAGAACTCCTCCCTCTTATGATCTATGAGACCTTCCGGAATGTGATGCTCATGGAAAGCCTCACTGAATTCAGCCTAACTAGTGATTTGGCCGACCGGGCGCATAGCTTCAAAATTCTCCCACCAGAGGCTAGCAGGGCCTTTGAGATGGTAGGCAGCGTAAGTAACCTTATCAGCTTCGGCTACGTTGGCAGAACGTAGCTTGTGGGTGATGCTGCGAAGCCAGTCATCCGCGTCGAGGGGCTCGATGGAATGGTTAAACTTTGGTGGGTACAACTTGATAAAATCATTGATTGACACCAAGTCATTTCACAGATGGCGTGCAGTGTTCTGCTCAATCCGCTCTAGCAGGAGGTTAGTCTCACGCTTGTTTCTTTCCGCCTCCAGCATCAGTTCGGCCAGAGAAGGCGGGTGAGGCAGATTTTCACCCCTAGCTGCACTGGCTTCCCCTTGCTCCGGGGCAGCAGAGTTGCTGCGGGTGTTGACCATCCTAGGAGAAAACAAGAGAATGGTTTAGGTAAGGATGGCTCAAACTTAGCAAGGAAGTGCAGAATGTGATGGATAACATGGAATGCAGAGATGTCCATCCGTATGTCATGGTAATATAAAACTGCCATATATATACCAACGGTCATACACACCATACATAGTTTAGTACAAGCCCAGGCTACAGTACAACTATGATGAAAGATGTTACATCTCATCGGAGGCATTCCAAGCTCCTATACATTATTTGTCTACACCTCCGGAATTGATTACACACAAAGTCATATTCCACAAGTCACGCAGGACAGTGAAGATACAACTATTACAATACTAGTGGTACTACTACTAACTCAGACAGCTCCGTAGTAGTCCTCATAGAAGTCACCTCCATAGCCTGGAAGTTCAACGTGATCATCCGGGAACAGATGGTCCTGAGGAGCTTGTGGACCAAAGGGACTAGGATGAGGTCTTGGACCAACAAACGGTGGCCTGTGGGGACCACGGGGAGGAGTGATGCCTCCCACATCACGCCAATCCACCATGTCTGGCAGAGCAGATGTCACAGGATATAGATCCCTTGTATCCATACATCCAGCTTGCACCGCAGGTGCAAACTGAGTCAATGTGGCCCAATGATCAGCACGGGTGTTGAAAAGCTCCAGCCTCAAGGCCTGATTCTCTCGGCCTTTATCCTCGAGCATCTCGGCAGTGGTACGAGTTAATGAGTCCTCCTGAGTGGAGTCAGCATACATAGCCTGAAGATACCCTTGCGCTCCCGGAAGTGAAGCTGGCATGTAACGGAAGTCGGTGTTCCGAAGCAGTCCTGTCCGGACTCGCATGATGGTCATCATGGAATAGGCAGCATCCTGCATAGCCATCTCAACAGTAACCCCGAGTCCATAGGAACAGTGGAGGGGCTCGGTAGATCGAGGATAAGAAGGAAATATCCTGACGGTGCAGAAATATTGGCTTTGATTAAAGTCTCGGAACTGCTCTTCGACAGTGTACTCGGGATACCAACGGTAACCCATCTCGATCATTACCCGGACTAACATAGCAGTATGACCGGGCACGTCGAGGCACCGGGTCAGGCGAACCACTTGGTTTTGAGCACGGTTGGCCATCTGAAAGCACAACCACAATGCAAAGACATTAGAATTTCTAGGGAAATTGGACATCATAACAGTTGTAAATGCTCAGAAAAAGATTTGAGACATCCACAACAGTTTGCAATAGCACTCAACAACATCATATCAAGGTTCTGATTCAAGTAGCAACGTACTAAAAGTAGTAGAAACTATACTGAGGCTTGTAACAACAATCCTATAAGCTACTACGGATTAGTAACACGTGAACCTGATAGAAGGAGAGAGCCTAGTCCTTAACCCACGTTGAATAAGAAGAGAATGACTCAGATCAGAGGGCATAAGGTAAAGAAGTAAAAGAGCCTTACGTTCCCTCCCACAATCAATTCCCCTACATATAACTAAAGCATTTCTAGACTCGACATCGACCAGTTTGGCTCAATGAACCAACAGGCAGTCCGGCTCTGATGCCAATGCTGTCAGGACCCCGATTCCAAGTCACATCGATCTAGCCGGTAACACCTCATATCACATTGCGGCCTCACGCACGGTATTCCACGGGTGTCGCCTTACCATGGCCCGGGACCTTTTGCGCCTTTTGGCTCACGTATATGATAGTGTCGCTAGCATCCATATGACAGAGAACCCGGGCTGACATGGCTAGTCGTGAACCCAAAGCGGCACAGACCTATGGAGACAGGCATACATGAATCACATCGAGCATGTTGGTCAACAGCGAGTGAAACCGGGCTGTAGCACTGGGCTAACAGGACTCCGGGGAACCCGGTCTATAGCAGGCTAGGCAGGACTCCGGATGTCACACGTGACATTTCCCCAAAGGGACAGACATAGGAACGAAGTGAAACACATGCCGGCCAGTCAAGTGTCCTGAGCAGTAGTGCTGGGCTAGCAGGACTCTAGTGAACCGGGCTGTAGCGGACTACTATGGCTCGAGGAACACTAGACTACATTTCCCCATAAGAAAGGCTGCCAAGGATAAACAACTAGATTGTCGGATCCCACTCATACCAAGCATTTCAATCATACACACAATATGCCTGATATGAGTACATACAACATGGCATCACAACAAAACTCTACAACTCAAGTATTTTATTTAAAGGCTCCAGAGAGCCATACATAACATGTTCATGCAGGTAGGTGGCAGATGACCCGACACTCAAGTCATACAAGCATACAAGCACAAGCGGAAGTAAATAGTCTGAGTACAGACACTAGAAAGCAAGAAGGCTTCCGAAGCCTGACTATCTACATAGGGCCCTCCATGGCCAGGATCACCACCTGGCTGGCTAGTCACTCGCCGACATCAAGGTCTACGTAGAACCCATCGGAGGGGGCGGTGTTGTCGTCTGAAAACAATAATTAAGCAAACATGAGTACAAAGGTACTCAACAAGTCTTACAACAGAACCTACTATACATGCTCATTCTCAAGAAGGTGGTGGGGTTATTGCAGCAAGCCAGCTTTGACTCTTGGCTAAGCTATCCTACGGAACTCGACTAGTAAAATAGTTTTCGCACACGAGTCCACTACTCACCAACACAATACTCCACTGGGGATCCTCCCTCGTTATCCTACGAGAGGGCCATCCTCGGTACTCACACTTATCTTGAGTCTTTTAGTAGTAACCATTAACTTGTCTATGAACTGTATAGGCAACCAAGTAGTCCTTTTCCATGGACGCGGCTATTCGAATAGTTTATACCCTGCAGGGGTGTACTTCTTCATACACGCTTTCACCACTTACCGCCGTTTACACGACATGTACTCGGCAACCTTCAAGCGGAAGCCCAACGAGGGTGTCGGCCACGGCCTACCTAAACACTCAAGTCTCTAGTCTAGGTTCATCGCCTATCCAGGTTCCATCCGCAGGGAGTCCGGCCGAGGTTTCCACATACGGCCCCGAACGATGTGAACAGGGTCCCGAGACGCCAATCGGGAGCCCGGCATACCCGGCCACGGTGTATCTACCGCAACATAGCCCACCCCTAGGGTCAGCGCTACGCACGGCCGCCAACACATAACCTACAAACACCAGAAACTATTCGCAACTCCTGGACAGAGTACTAGGGTGATTAAGAAGCCGAGAGGGTCAATTAAGGATCCCAATGCATGGTAGTAGCTGATTCTTAAAATCACACATACAGATCTCAGTTCTTAGGGACGGTCTCAATGAAACAACCCACCATGTACTTCTACATGGCCTCTCATCGATACCTTTACCAAGTCATGTTCAACACATCCCTCACATTACCGACTTAATCCTTTCACTCTAGCCCATCACCAAGATGAACCAGACCTGACACAACTCTAAGCATAGCAGTCATAGCAAGGTAGGAATCACATACATGGCTCAATCAACTCCTACACATGCTAGTGGGTTTCATCTAGTTACTGTGGCAATGACAGGTCATGCAGAGGATAAGGTTTCAACTACCATAGTACACAGCAGTTTGAATCACGTTTTCTTAATGAAGTAAAAAAGAGCAGAAGCGAGAACATGGGTTTGTATCGAAATGATCAATGGGTTGCTTGCCTGTTGTAGTGGTAGTAGGGTACTGCCCTTCAGACGGATACTCGGGGTTATCCTTGGAGGCAAAACCTACCACGAAAGACACATCGAACACGATCAACACATGACAATATGCAACAATATGATGCATGCTATGACATGGCAAAATGAATGTGTCTTGGCCTAATGCAAGCTAAAACAGGATGGAATGAACTCATTTGAATCAAAGATTCCAATGTTAGCTCATTTAACATGGCCTTATTAGTGCATTACTTTATTCTGCCTAAACATCAAGGTTAACTTGTTTTGTCATGCATGAAACCATTACAGATGGATAGATTGAATTTTTCTGATCATTTTTCAAATATAAATCTTTGCATTTGGAGCTATGGTTGATTTTCTATGATTTTTTAGAAGTTTTGGCTATTTTCTGGAATTTCCTATTAAAGAATAAATCCAGTAATTGAATTAATGCGTCAGCATGACATAGGTGTGACGTCAGCGGGTCAACCGGGTCGGCCAGGTCAAACCTAACTGGTGGGCCCTGTCTGTCAGTGTCTCAGCTAATTAACAGAATTATGTTAGTGCTAATTAAGCATCAGTGGGGCCTGGGCCCACATGTCAGTGACTAAACTAATTAAATTTAGTTAAAACTAATCCTAAACTAATTAGCAGGCCGGCCCCACCTGTCATAGACTCAGGAGGGGAGTCAACCTAGGCCCACACGGGGGTCAAACAGGGTCAACTCGCTGGCGTCTAGCCGCCGGCGAGGCCAGACGTGGCGGAGCAACGCGGGATTTGCACTCCGGCGACCAAAAGGACGGCGAAGACTATCTACGTGATGTGGGGAGGAAACTGCATCGAGTGGTGGCAGTGGGTGGAGCTGGGGTGGCCGGAAACATCACCGGCGACGAGTTTGGCGGCGGCCGGAGCTCGGGTGAGGATGAACTAGTCGCTAGGGGGCACGGGGAGGCGCGAGGTTTGGTGCGTTGAGCTCCTGGAGGTGCAGTAGGACTAGTGGACAGGGTGGCGTGGCCATTGGGTGGCCAGGGTCTCGTCGGCGACGAGCTCCGCGGTGGTGCGTGCGGGTGATCTACATGCAGTTGCTACAGGGCTCGAGAGGAAGAACGGAGAGGGTGTGGAGGTGGTTGAGCTCACGGAGGTCTCGTCGAGGCAGTCGGAGAGGTCGGGGATGAGCTGATGCGGCGGGGGCGGCGAAAGAGATCTCCGGTGGCCAGAGTTGAGGGCGAGCTCGGTGCAGCGTCTCCGGGGCGAGCGAGCGCTCGGGGCTCGACCCACTCGATGTAATCGACGACGGCGGAGCTCGTGGACACGATGACGCGGCGCAAGGACGACGGAGGGCGCGGCTACGACGACGGTGCGGCGACAGGAGCGTCGGCCATGGTGGGGAACAACGAGGGAGAGAGACAGGGGGGAATGACGTGTCCAGGGGCTTCGGGGTGCAACGTGGAGGCGTCCAGGTGTCTAGGGGCGCGGGCAGCAAGCAGGTGACGCCATGGCGAGCTCGGGCACGCCGGCGTCACCTCCCTGCCTGCCTGGCGGGGAAGAAGCAGCTGGCTGGCGCGGGCCAGCATAGTGCTGGGCCGCCAGGTGGGCCGGCTGGTGAGTTAGCTAGGCTGCGCCTGGTAAGTTTCTCTCTCTCTCTCTCTCTCTCTTTTCTATTTTTCTTATTTATTCTATTATTTCTCTAGCTTCAGGGGTTTATTAAAAATGCCAGGGCATTTCCATAAATCATAAAATTAATCATGGCTACTGCTTAGAATATATCCAACAGCAAACATTTTAGTTTATGATTATTTGAGCATTTAAAATATTTTATAGCATTTAAATGCCCAAATGCAAATACCATAAGGATTAATCCAATGAACTTAGATGTCCTAGAAAAATGTGCACCATTTTTGTCAAAGGTTTTAACCCAAAACAAAAAGGGTGGGCCTTTTAGAAGGGCATTTCAGGTTCATTGAAAAAGTTTTTTTTAGTAAACCCTAGTTGTTCCAGGGGGGTGCTGGGGGTTCTGTCATCCCCATTTCAAATTTAAGAGAAAATTAAACATGATTCACACTCTAATGCTTGAACTAGCTAGGGTGTGACAGTTTACGCGGTCGACGCATAGATTGGCTACCTATACTGGTGGAATCTATCATCATGTAATTGTTCTATCTCATCTCATCTTTACCTTATGAATATGACTGCCTGTTCATTTTTTACAAATTTAGAATGCATAGCATGTCTATAACCACATCATTGCTATATGTTCCTCTCATTTCCTAGATTTTTATGACCACACATGTTATTGTTAGAGTTGATATGAGAACAATTGGCATCTAATGATTGTTAGAATACATATTATGAGCATAACATCATGATTGCTATATGTTACTCTCATTTACAAGATTTTTATAACAACGTATGTTATTGCTTAGAGTTGATATGAGAACAGTAGTAGTAAGTGCTATGGTAGAATATGAGTAGGTGCTGTCATAGCTGTTTTCCTCTCATTGTTACATGATGTTTGAACCATGACATATTGCTAGAATATGAAAGCCATTGGCTTATTTTTTAACTTGGGGTATGATTATGACCACGACATTGCAATTCTCTGTCTATGATATGTGTCACTGTTATAATAATCTTAATTCCGCACATACTCTGAACACGATTGTTTATTTTTGTCCTTTTGGTATCCAATTTGAATTGTTGCAGCAGATGCAAATGCGCTGGCCTTCATGATTCCAGGACCTGGAATCATACTAGTTGATGGGTGGTGGTTTATCGCTCGTTCAGCTGACGGCGGTCATTTGATGCTCATTCGCACGTACCAAATTGACCAAACTATTACATAAAACCACATGCAGTACAATGCGTGCGGTGTTCGTGACATTGATGGCTATGGCTGCTTCGTGTTCGAGAAATATCCCAGCTCCGTTGGGCCAGGCGTATTCAACTGGAGGCGGGTTTACAGCCTCGATAACCACTCCTTGTTCCTCGGGCTCAATTATCTGATCATCCAACCAATCATCGATCATATCACTGGCGATGATTAATGTGCTATGCAACTTCCATTCCTGAGGGGGGCTGTCTTTACACATCATACCATGAGTTTCATGAATCACCATATCCAGAGATTCATCGACACAGCTTGTTGCCAGATAATCTTCAGTGTGTGAAAGGTATCAAGCTTCCATGCGATGGATGGCTTTTGCAAACCCGACATGCGGCGATGTGGTTCATGCCAACAGCAAATATGCATAACTTGATTCGTGCTGATATCTAGACTGAGCCATGTATTCTACTGCTGTAGCACAGCCCTCTTTTGTTGGATATTATTTACTGTTGTTAGTTTGAAGCACTCCTCTGGTTTGAAGGATAGATACCTTCCTGGGATCAAGTGCATCCCAACTCACCTGCGTAGGATGTATTGAAAATAATGATGATTAGGTGCAGAAGCCATATATATATCAGTTAGGCTTCAAGTGCGTACTTGTTAGTTAAACCTATGTATAAATTGTGACACTAAATACGACTAGTAAGTAGTTCAGTAGCAGTACTAGTATACGTCGGTCAAACTATTCATCATGTCCACACATTGAATTGACGTGACAACACACTGCTCGTGAGGTGACACAAGAATCTCGACAGCGTGTTCGGGTATTCTGGACTTCAGATTTGGAGTACCACTTATCTGTCGAAATCTTTCATCATTCACTTAAAACAGTCGATTGATCATACATTGAGTACCATATAACTGGAATTACCGATGCAAGTCGAAGAAGGATTGGCCAGTGCTACCGGTTGGCATCAAGTTCGATCCCATGGATCAGGAGCTGATCGAGCACCTTGAGGCCAAAGTGAGTGCTGACAGCGCAAGATTTCAGTCTCTCATCGATTTGTTCATACCAACCATCGACAGCGAGCACGGCATATGCTACACCCAACCTAAGAAAACTTCCAGGTAAGACACCGATCGGCCGTCTACTTGCACAAACATATTCCTTTGTTTATAGCTCTATTTTTCTTTTTAGACGCAGACCTGGTGAAGCAATTACAATTTGACAGTTAATAAAAGGTGAAACAAGTGACTGCAATATGCCAAAGATGTTATGAAAATGCCAACTAGGTACACTAAAACCTGTATTCCACAATACTGCAGGTATCACACTGAGTGGCCTAACGAAGCATTTCTTCCAGCGCAATTCCAGGGCGTTCAAAAGGCGCACGTGGACGCGTCGCAAGATACAGTCAGAGTGCGGCATGCACGCGATGTAGCACAAGACCGGCAATACCTTGCCGGTGATGGTCAACGGCCGGCAGACGGGCAGCAAAAAAGGTTCTGGTTCTGCACACCAACAAGAAGTTCGGCCAGCAGAGGACCAACTGGGTGATGCACCAGTACCACCTCGGGGACCTGGAGCAAGAGAAGGAGCGGGAGCTGGTCCTCTGCAAGATTTTCTACCAGAGGAACACTAGGGCCAGGAGTAAAAAGATTATAAGTTAGTTTGGTATTGGTAGTTGTACTACCTTGTCATTCGCAAGTTGGTATTGTTGTTAACGATCTTTTGGAATGAACTTGCATTTGCTTCCAACCATCATGCCGAGGGTCGATGTGGATATAAAGATGAATCATTTGTTTCTAAACGAATTTTCAGGCACCTGATTTTTATTTGATGTTCGAATTCCCAGTTCTCCAATTTTTTTCAAAACAAGTGCATGCACTTATTATCATGATAAAAAAATAATATCCGTGCTGCATCCCAGTTATCAGTCTGTACTTGCAGAATTCTCTCGTTTATTGAGCACATATATTGTTTTTTCAGGTCGAGCAAGTTTCAACTGGGTTGTAGACTGCCCAGGGTTGGTTTTGTTTTTAACAGGCCCAGCCCATGACGACAACGGGGCACAAAGATCCAGCAGGTATCTACTGGCCTCTGGCCCGCCAGCGTTAGTTATATTTTGTCTTACAACATCCGCATATAGTTTTTTTACTGAATCAAACACACAACCCAGTTCTATTTTCCTCCTGAAACACATGTCCTACATCCGTTTTCTAATCTCTACCTATAGTTTTACTAGTTCATATACACGTATCATTATATTGAAAACACATAAAATTCCCTTTTCATATTTACATTCTTATTTTTTGTTGTTTTTCCCACCCAGCGCTGATTTTTTTACCACTGATTTTCCCTTAAACCAACTCAATTGTCCCACGTCTTATTTGCTTACAAAAACAAAACGATTTTTTGGCAAACCAATAAGTTCTTAAAAAATGTTTATCATTTCAGGATTACAACAGTTCGGACTCCACCGAAATATGCAAAATAAGGTTGAACTGTTTGACCGTGGTCCTGGGCAGAAAATGGGCTGTAATAAATTACTTAAGAATTAGCAAATGGGCTGCAAATTATAAAAAATAGGAAATGGGCTTTATGTTGTCTGCCACAGATTTGGAGGCTGACTTGTGGGCCTACTAAGTTCATGCGTACACAAGGTTTCTCAAAAAAGAAACTTAGTCAACAATCGACTCTACCAGCGTTAGACCGTTAGATGTCAATCTAACGGCAATCGTGCTTCTGCAGTCTCTGATCTTCCTGCCCCAGCCGCCCAAACCAGCGCCGTTGGAACCGCCTGCTCCCGCCTCCCGTGGCCGGCAGTGCTGCCGGGCAGGCCTCATGGCCCCATCATACTCGCATCCCTGGCCTGTCTATCCCTCTACTCGCTGACACCTCCTGTTATTGTCTGGCGACGGCAGCCGAACTAGTCAACCCTCGTACTCCACCGCGTGGGCAACCACTGCCGTGTCTTCCCTCGCCCCGTGTCGTTCCCTTCGTAGGCCTCGCCGCCATCCACCGCCCTGGTGCTCTCGGTGTGGCGTGGTCAACGATGTCCATCCAACGACCGTAGTGCTTCTTCAACCTCTGGTCTTCTTGCCCCAGCCGCCCAAAGCAGCACCGGTCGTGCCGCATGCTCCTGCCTCCCGTGGCCGGCTGTGCTGCCGCGGAGGCCTCACCGTCCCCATACTACTCCCACCGCTGGCCAGGCCATCCCTCCACTCACCCACTCCCCCTGTTATTCTGCGGCGATGGCAGCCTCACACCGCAGCCGAACCAGTGAACCCTCGTACTCCTCTCCGCGTCGGCATTCATTGTCGCGTCTTCCCGGACTCCACGCCGTCCCCTTCCTAGGCCTCGCCGTTGTCCACCGCCGTGGTGCTCTCGGCGCGGCGTGGTCAATGTGGTCAACGACCGACTTCTATCGGAAGAGTACTGTACGTGGAGAGGCTGACTACTGGGTCCACGGCAGCCGCAAGGAAGTGCCTCCTTATTACACGCAAAATAATTATTCCTCCACCTGACAGCAGGGACCCACCGGACGGGCCACCAGTATTTCACGGAAAAAACGTTTCCCCCCTAACTGCTGGGACCCACCGGACGGGCCACCGTATTTTGCGAAAAAACGTTTGCCCCTGACTACTGGGACCCACCGGACAGACCACCGTATTTCACAAAAAAAACATTCCCCCCACTGTCAGCTCGGACCCACCGGAAGTGCCTCCTTATTACGCACAAAAAAATGAATACTCCCCCTGCTAGCTAGGACCCACCATGGTGGGAGGCTGACTTGTGGGCCTACTAAGTTGAAGAGGACGGAGGGCTTTGTCAACTTAGTCAATATGAACGATTCTAGCTCCAGTGACCGTACGATGTCCATCCAACGGCCTTCGTGCTTCTTCAATCTCTGCACTTCCTGCTCCAGCCGCTCAAACAAGCACCGACGGGACTGCCTGCTCCCTCCTCCCCATGGCCGGTTGTGCTGCCATGTAGGCCTCACTGCCCCACCATACTCCCATCGCTGGCCTAGCCATCCCTCTACTCACCCACAACTGCTGTTATTCTCCGGCGACGGCAGACGAACCAGTAAACCCTCGTACAGTCGTACTCCCCTCCGCGTGGGAAACAACTGCCGAGTCTTCCATGCCTCCACGTCGTTCCCTTCCTAGGCCTCATCGTCATCCACCGCCCTGGTGCTCTCGGCGCGGCCTGGTCAACGTGGTTAACAACCGACATGCATCTGAAGTGGACTGTACATGGAGAGGCTGACAGCTGGGTCCACGGCCGCACACAAGGAAATGCCTCCTTATTACGCACAAAATAATGATTCCTCCACTTGAAATGAGGGACCCATCGAAAGGGCCTCTATATTTCGTGAAAAAACGTTACCGCCGCTGACAGCTCGGACCCACCAGCTATATCTTGCACGCAAGGAAGTGCCTCCTTATTACGCAAAAAAATGAATACTCCCCCTGTTAGATGGGACCCAGTATAGTGGCAGGCCGACTTGTGGGCCTACTAAGTTGACGGGGACGGATGGCTTTGTCAACTTAGTCAATATGCACGATTCTAGCTCCAGTGACCGTACGATGTCCATCCAACGGCCGTAGTGCTTCTTCAACCTCTGGTCTTCTTGCCCCAGCCGCCCAAAGCAGCACCGGTCGTGCCGCATGCTCCTGCCTCCCGTGGCCGGCTGTGCTGCCGCGGAGGCCTCACCATCCCCATACAACTCCCACTGCTGGCCAGGCCATCCCTCCACTCACCCACTCCCCCTGTTATTCTGCGGCGACGGCAGCCTCACACCGCAGCCGAACCAGTGAACCCTCGTACTCCTCTCCGCGTGGGCATTCACTGTCGCGTCTTCCCCGACTCTGCGTTGTCCCCTTCCTAGGCCTCGCCGTCGTCCACCGCCGTGGTGCTCTCAGCGCGGCGTGGTCAATGTGGTCAACGACCGACTTCCATCGGAAGAGTACTGTACGTGGAGAGGCTGATAGCTGGGTCCACGGCAGCCGCAAGGAAGTGCCTCCTTATTACGCGCAAAATAATTATTCCTCCACCTGACAGCAGGGACCCACCGGACGGGCCACCAGTATTTTGCGGGAAAAAACATTTCCCCCCTAACTGCTGGGACCCACCGTACGGGCCACCGTATTTTGCGAAAAAAACGTTTGCCCCTGACTACTGGGACCCACCGAACGGACCACCGTATTTCGAAAAAAAAACGCCCCCCCACTTTTAGCTCGGACCCACCGGAATTGCCTCCTTATTACGCACAAAAAAATGAATACTCCACCTGCTAGCTGGGACCCACCATGGTGGGAGGCTGACTTGTGGGCCTACTAAGTTGACGAGGACGGAGGGCTTTGTAAACTTAGTCAATATGAATGATTCTAGCTCCAGTGACCGTACAATGTCCATCCAACGGCCTTCGTGCTTCTTCAATCTCTGCACTTCCTGCTCCAGCCGCTCAAACAAGCACCGACAGGACTGCCTGCTCCCTCCTCCCTGCGGCCGGCTGTGCTGCCAGGTAGGCCTCACTGCCCCACCGTACTCCCATCGCTGGCCTAGCCATCCCTCTACTCACCCACACCTGCTGTTATTCTCCGGCGACGGCAGACGGACCAGTAAACCCTCGTACAGTCGTACTCCCCTCCGCGTGGGAAACAACTGCCGAGTCTTCCATGCCTCCGTGTCATTCCCTTCCTAGGCCTTGCCGTCGTCCACCGCCCTAGTGCTCTCGGCGCGGCCTGGTCAACGTGGTCAACAACCGACATGCATCTGAAGTGGACTGTACGTGGAAAGGCCGACAGCTGGGTCCACGGCCGCACGCAAGGAAATGCCTCCTTATTACGCGCAAAATAATGATTCCTCCACCTGACATCAGGGACCCACCGAAAGGGCCTCTATATTTCGCGAAAAAACGTTACCGCGCTGACAGCTCGGACCCACCAGCTATATCTTCGCACGCAAGGAAGTGCCTCCTTATTACGCAAAAAAATGAATACTCCCCCTGTTAGCTGGGACCCAGTATAGTGGCAGGCCGACTTGTGGGCCTACTAAGTTGACGGGGACGGATGGCTTTGTCAACTTAGTCAATATGCATGATTCTAGCTCCAATGTCCGTACGATGTCCATCCAACGGCCGTAGTGCTTCTTCAACCTCTGGTCTTCTTGCTCCAGCCGCCCAAACCAGCGCCGGTCATGCCTCGTGCTCCTGCCTCCCGTGGCCGGCTGCGATGCGGCGGAGGCCTCACCCCCTACTACTCCCACCGCTGGCCAGACCTTCCCTCCACTCACCCACACCCCCTGTTATTCTGCGGCGACGACAGCCTCACACTACAGCGAACCAGTGAACCCTCGTACTCCTCTACGCGTGGGCATCCACTGCCGCGTCTTTCCCGGCTCCGCGTCGTCCCCTTCCTAGGCCTCGCCGTCGTCCACCGCCCTGGTGCTCTCGACGCGGCGTGGTCAACGTGGTCAAGGAACGGCTTCCATCAGACGTGGACTGTACGTGGAGAGGCTGACAACTGGGTCCACGGCCGCATCAAGGAAGTGCCTCCTTAGTACGTGCAAAATAATTATTCCTCCACCTGACAGCGGGGACCCACAGGACGGGCCACTGTATTTCGCAAAAAAAACGTTTCCCCCTGACTGGTGGGACCCACCAGCTACACCTTCGCACGCAAGGAAGTGCTTCCGGGCAAAAAAAAGATTCGCCCCCTGACTGCTGAGACCCACTAGCTGCATCTTCGCACGCAAGGAAGTGCCTGACAGTCGGGACCCACCTGGTTGAAGCGTACATAGCATTGTCATTCTGGTTGCGAATGTGTACGTACATACTGGTTGATGTAGAGGCGCACACGTGTCATAGTAGAGGCGCGCACATAGAATGTACACATACGTACATCGGCCAGGGTGCAAGAAAGAAAATACGGCCACGTATGTGTACATACGGGCGGGGTCTCGAACGCCTACTCGCGCATACGTACGGCCAAGGCTCGTGTACATGGTTGGGTCGGAACAGAGAAACAACGTCGTCGTCGTGTTGATGGGGAGGCAACGAAATGCGTCGTGTTCATGGGGAGGCAACGAAATGCGTCGTGTTCATCGGGAGGCAACGGAACGCGTGGGAGGCAACCGGCTGGGTCGGAGCGGAATGCGTGGTCGTGTTCATCGGGAGGGATTGGACGGAACAAGCGATGGAAACGAGGCCTGGAGTACCACAGAACGGACGAAACGGACCTCCTACGGTCGAAATGGGGGTCCTGTTCATTGGGAGGGGTGTGGCGTACCGCAAAAAGGGACTCCATGAGATACTGTTCATCTCCACCGTCGACCTCCTCCAGCCTCCACGGGCTACCGTCGACCTCCTCTAGCCTCCACGGGCTCCTGTTCATCCAGCCTCCACCGTGCGCTACTCCACCGGCTACTGTTCAACCACCCCTCCATCGTCTACTGTTCATCCAGCCCTCCACACCTCGTGGTCCTGTTCAACCACCCCTCCACGGGCACCCCTCCACCGTCTACTATTCATCCAGCCCTCCACACCACGGGGTCCTGTTCATCTAGAGGCAACGCCACCGCTCACTGTTCATCCAAAACTCCCTGCAACGCTCCACTGTTCATCCAGAGGCAGCATCGATCGGCTTTAGTTAGCAGCAGTAGCGAAGGAATCGCTCGATCGGGTTCAGTTAACAGCCATCGATCGATCGCTCGAGTTCAGTAACGCCTAGCCTGCAGTGTAATCGCTCGGGTTCAGTTAGAGCCCAATGCCTCGCTCGGGTTCAGTTAGTGCCAATGGCTCGCACACACGTGCGTACGTGTACGAGAGAAACGCGCATCGCTCGGCCCCGACCTCCCACCGTAACCGGGAACTCCCCGAAATTTTCCTCGCCCTCGCTTCTACCACGGTTTTTTCCGTCATGGACAGCCCAAAGAATGTCATGCAGCTGCGTCTCCGGCCCGCCCAGGACGAAAAGCCCATTTTCTGTCATGATTTTTTGTCATATAAGTAGGAACCCACCACATCTATGATGATACCGGGTTTTGTCACAATTATCGTCATAGAAGTGTCATATGAATGACAGCATTTTTTTTGTTCGACCCAAAATGTCACGGATGTGTCTTTTTTTTGTAGTGTAGCGGCTCTCCTTTTGACCCCTTTACTTGTGCGCGGGCTGTCAGAGCCACGCGCCACGGCCACACTTAGTAGGGCAGAGGAGGGAAGCTGGAGAGAAGCCGAAGCACCAAGGCAAACAAGACGACACCAAGGCCGAGAGCACGAAGAGCAGAAGGACGAAGCAGGTTCCCACGGCAAGACCCTTGCCGGGGTAGCTCGCCCAACACCAGCGGAGCGCGCCACCCTTGATCCCATGGTCTCCAACACCATCAACCACGTTGGGCCAGGGCTCGGGAGGCACCTCCATGGTGGCATGCAGATCTTTATGAAGACAGAGAATACTCAAGATCAGATGAGGACCAGAAGACGGCGACCCTCGGCGGGATCCTAGCCCAGGAAGTCCACAAGGCCCCCGGCAAGACCCTTGCCGGGGATGACAGCAAGGCCCCCGGCAAGACCCTTGCCAGGGATGACGACAACACCACGGCAGAGACCCTTGCCGGGCCCTCGGCAAGACCCTTGCCGAGGGCATCAGCAGGGCCACTGCCAGACCCGTACCAACCAAGACAACCACCGCCGTTCGCATGCAGCTGCCAGCCCAACAAGCTGGGCAGGTAGCTGCGTGGCAACATGCGACTTCCAGGCAGCAGGCACCTACGTGGCGGCGTGCAGACCTTCATGAAGGCCCTACCATCGCGCCACCTCAGCTGCCTGCCTGCCTACATGGCACTGCATGCATTGCTATCCTGGGCACGTGTCGAAGCGAGGAGGAGCGGCGACGGACGGGACGGGCCTCGTTCCCATCCCCGATAAAGCTAAGGGACACCTAAGCAATGCATTAAATGTGTCTTGTCTGTAATATGGGTGATAAGCTCTCAGTACTATAGGCCTTTCCACCTCCTATGTGCCACTGTGGCAGCCCCTTTCGGCTATAAAAGGAGGCCTATGGCGTACTGGAGGGGGATTCGACTCTTTTGAACTACACAGCTGCCGTAGCTAGTTCGAAAGCCCCAAAACACTCAATACATCCACCAAAGCAGGACTAGGGTTTTACGCATCCTCGCGGCCCGAACCTGGGTAAATGATCCTCGTGCTAACTGTTAATCCTGCTCTTCTCACGACCCCACGCCCGACAACCGTAGTAGGGATTCTTGTGATCCCATAGGTGTCGTTTCCCACCGACATCTTTGGCGCACCAGGTAGGGGGCTCGCTGTTGTGAGAATCCGGTCTGGCTGTTAGCCTAGTAGTTCTTTGTCTCCATGGCTCTGAAGAAGATGGCGGCCACGACGGTCGGTTCATCAGGGGCTAGACGACCCGTACCTGTGAGGGCGAGTAGCGGGCCGGTCGTGGATAGGACCCGAGGCGCGGCCCGCGAGCACCAGCATCGCTCTGGCAGTCAAAGCCTGACGAGCGGCGTCGTTCGTATGCAAGACGGCGGGCCGCACGCCACAAAATACAGAGACAGAGTTGGGCCCCCCGCAGGCGGCACGGAGCCCTCCGGGGTCGCCGCCGTACCACCCACGGGCGGTGCGACGACCCCTCCAGGATGCCCACTCCAGCACCCACAGTGCGCTCTTCCCATGGTGTGCGCGACGAGCAGCGTCACCATGCCGGTGACCCTAAGCACCGCCATGGGAAGAGCCCTGTGCATCACCTGCGGGACGAAGGAGGCCAGCATGCCCGCCGAAGTGCTGGCGATAATGGCACAAAACCGCTGGGCCGTGGTAGAACTCCTTCTAACGTGGTTAGAAGTCAAAGTGCTCCACGGTCCATGCAACTCTCGCCACCACCCACGCTAGCAGAAGCCTTGATGCGCACGCAACTGCTCCTCGACTTCCCTCCTGCTGCGGAGAAGCTCGATGAGTGGAGAGCCACCATCCGGAACCTCATCGCCGTCGCCAACAAAGATGATCCGCGACCAGCGGGGCCCTCGGGCCGGCGCTCCACCGAGCCACCACATGCCGGCGGCGGAAGAACCAAGGGTGCTGCGGTCACAGTGCACTCTCCTCCTCCGTGCCAACCACCGCGGGTGTCAGCCCGTCATGGCAACGCTTGCGATAACATCTCCATAGCGTCGTCCGACCTGCGGACCCACCGCGACCAGCGCCATGTTCTTCGGGAGCGAGCCCATGAAGACACTCGAACCACCATCGAGCGCCGGCGCGGTACACGCCACCAGTCGGACAAGCGGGCAGGGCCCGCTGTGGACGACCCGGCTCCGGGAGGCTCCGGCGGCCTACCTTACGAGGTGTGTTGCCCAGCCTTTACCCGAGAGCTGCGGTAGTTCCAGTGGTCGTCCCACCGCACGTTGTAGCCCGACGTCGGCGAGAAGTACAATGGCAAGACCCATCCGTCGGAGTTGCTCAGCATCTACACCATTGCGATGCAAGCCGTTGGGGCTCGTGACGACAAGGTGCTTGCCAATTACTTCCCGCTGGCCCTAAAACCCAACGTCATGTATTGGTTGATGCACTTGCCAGCGGACTCCATTTCTTCTTGGTCAGATCTATGCCATGAATTCGTTGGTGCCTTCACTGGAGGCCACCAAGCTCATGGCCAGGCGATTGATTTTCATATCATTCCCCAGAAGGAAGGTGAAAACCTACACAAGTACATACAGAGGTTTAGCCGGGTGCAGTACAACATCCCCGACATTCACCCCGCGGCCGTGATTAGCACGTTCCAGCAGAACAAGCACAATCGCAAGATGCGTGAGGAGCTGGCGATGAACAAGGTTAAGGACGTGGCCGAACTTTATGTTCTGGCCGATAGATGCGCCCGAGCTGAAGAGGGAAGGAAGTACCCCGACGAAGATGCCGGTGCGGAAACCGACTCTAGTGATGAAGCCACCGCCGCCCCGACGAAGAAGGGCCGGCGTTGCAACAGGAAACACAAGGGCAAGGTCGTGCTTGCCGGCGAGGGATCTGACGATGCCGGCGCTTCCAAGAAGGCCAAAGCAGACGAACCCGGCAAGGAGATTGCCGGGTGCGCCGCTTGCTGGACCTTAGCAGCTGCCGACAAGCCAGGGGGCTCCAACAAACAGTACTGCAAGATCCACCACACCAAGGGCCACGACCTCCAGAACTACCGGCAAGTCGAGCTGCTTGTTGAGAAGCAAAAGGCCGAGTATGAAAGCAGGACAAGGAGAAGGGTCAGGATGGTGCCGAAGGATCCGGCAACAAGCGCGGCGACCAGGGAAGTCGCCACGGCAAGGATAACCAACAAGAGAGGCCCGCTCAGGGCTGCGACAAGAAGCAATATGACGATGATCGTGACGAGGACGACGAGTCCGACGAGCATGAGTTTATGAAAGCTACGGAGGCCATGTGCGTCGATGGTGGTGCCTCGCTGTATACCTCTCACCGCCAACTCAAGCGGTGGGCGCGTGAGATTACAGTAGCGGAGCCCTCGTTCGAACATCATCACCATCCCCTCCGACAAGAAGGACGCACTGATCTGTGCCGACCTACTCTACCAGGAGGCAATTGCAGCAGCTGCCGCCAAGGCACTTGCTCCTGCCGCTAAAGCCCCGGGAGGGAAGAAGAGGACCGGCATGACCTCTCGCACCCACTCTGACAAGCGCACTTCTTCGGGGTGTTGTGCTATCATTGAGGATGTGCCAGAGAGCTCCACCGGCAAGAGCAAGAAATCCAGAGCTGCGCCACCAGAGACCAAGAGGGTGTCCGTCAAGGAAGATAGCACAGGAGGGGCTTTCACCATAGGCTCCACCCTCAACAGCAAATAGGAAGGCACGTCCATCGCTTTCCTACGGGTGAATGTCGATGTGTTTGCGTGGCAAGCATCCGACATCCCCGGTGTTCCCAGGGAAGTGATTGAGCACCACCTTGCTATCTGTCCCCATGCGCGACCCGTCAAGCAAAAGGTCAGGAAGCAAGCTTTGGAATGACAGGAGTTCATCACAGAGGAGATCAGGAAATTGGAAGCAGAAGGTTTGGTGAAAGGAGTGCTCCATCCGACGTGGTTGGCCAATCCGGTGGTGGTGCGCAAGGCAAATGGGAAGTAGAGGCTGTGTATTGACTACACAGATATCAATAAGGCTTGTCCTAAAGACCCCTTCCCGTTGCCGCGCATCGACCAGATTGTTGACTCCACGGCCGAGTGCGATCTGTTGTCATTCCTCGACGCCTACTCGGGCTACCACCAGATCTTCATGACAAGAGAAGATGAAGAGAAGACAACATTTATCACCCCATGTGGTACGTATTGCTTTTTACAGATGCCTTTTGGGTTGAAGAGTGCTGGTTCAACATTTGCAAGAGCAGTCCAAATTGGTTTTGAACCTTGGCTACCTAGAAATATGGAAGCCTATATGGATGACATGGTAGTCAAAACCAAGGATAGGGCGACTCTTATACAAGACTTAGAAGAGACGTTTGCCAACCTATGCAAGATCAATCTCAAGCTGAACCCTGAGAAGTGTGTCTTCAGTGTTCCGTCCGACAAACTTCTCGGGTTCTTTGTATCGCAGCGTGGGGTCGAGGAAAACCCGGACAAGATCACGGCTATCGAGCGGATTGAGGCGCCCAAGCGGATCAAGGATGTGTGTCGACTCACTGGCTGCGTTGCCGCCATGAGCCGATTCATCTCCAAGTCTGCCGAGCGCGCCCTTCCCTTTTTCAAGATTCTGAAGAAGGTGGGTCCAATGGAATGGACCCCGGAAGCCGAGGTGGCGTTGCAAGACCTGAAGAGATACCTTTCCTCTACACCGATACTAGTTGCACCTAGACCACAAGAGCCGTTACTGTTGTATCTGGCGGCGACAAATCAAGTGGTCAGTGCTGCGCTAGTGGCGCAGAGGGAGGTTGACGAAGAGGCAGTGGCTGCGGAAGGACCAGCAGACGGCAAGTCAGAGACTCCCCCGGCAGGGCCTGGTGCCGGCAAGGCAAGGCTCCAGGCAGAGTCTGACGCCATCGGGATAGAGCCCGCGTCGTCAAGTGGAGTGGTGCAGACGAAGAAGATGATGCAGCACCCAGTTTATTTTGTCAGCTCCCTCTTGCAGGGGGCTAGATCAAGATATTCTGGCGTGCAGAAATTGCTCTTTGGCCTCCTTATGGCCTCGAAGAAGCTGCGTCATTACTTCCAAGTCCACAAGATCACTGCCGTCACCCGCCTCCCATTGCAACGGATATTGCACAACCCAGATGCAACCAGAAGGATTGTGGAGTGGGCCTTGGAGTTATCTAGCTTTGTGTTGAAGTTTGAAAGTACTTCGACAATCCAGAGTAGAGTCCTGGAGGAGTTCATTGCAGAATGGACCTCGTCGCCTGATGAAGAGATCTTGGAGACCACTCTCCCCGACAAGGAAACAACTCGTGACTGGATTATGTACTTTGACAGAGCTTTCTCGCTGCAAGGCGCTGGTGCTGGTGTGCTGCTCTTCGCACCCACCGGAGAGCACCTCAAGTATGTAATCCAGATGCACTTTCCCAGGGAGATGTCCACCAACAACACTGCTGAGTATGAGGGATTGTTTGCCGGTCTCAGGATCGTGGTAGACCTCGGAGTTAAAAAGCTCATCGTCTGGGGTGATTCGCAGCTTGTCGTCAGACAAGTCAACAAAGATTATCAAAGCCCATTGATGGAGGCCTACATAGATGAGGTGAGAAAGCTGGAGGTGCGCTTTGACGGTATACAAGTGGAGCACGTTCCCCAAGCAGAGAACGTCATCACCGATTACCTGTCAAAGTGCGCTACATTCAAGTTACCTGTGGAACCAGGTACCTTTTTGCTTCGGCTAACTCAACCATCCGTCGAACCGCCAATGAAGTAGAACAAGCAGAGGAAATCTAGCCCCGGCCAGTACTTTCCTGCCGAACGCCCGGGGACCGCTGTCAAGGGTATTGCCGTGGGCCCCAAGCCTGCCGGGGAGCGACCGACTCCGGCAGGCCGACAAGCCATGGCCGTAGAGACATACGCTCCCATGGCGGTAGAGATGCCTTTGGCCCTTACCGTCGAGCCCCAGGCTCCAGCATGGGCACAACACACCGTACGTTTCCTCCAGAAAGGGGAACTTCCTGAGGAGCAGGAAGAAGCGGAAAAAGTAGCCCGTCGGTCTGCCTTGTACCAGTTCGTTGATGACGTCCTGTACAGAAATGACCGAACGGTGTGAAATTGAAGCGCATCCCCCGGGAAGAAGGACTGGAGCTGTTGGCAGAGATACACAGAGGCATATGTGGCTCCCATATAGGGTCGAGGGCCCTTGCCGACAAGGCGTTCCGGCAGGGTTTCTTCTGGCCCACTGCCCTCCAGGATGCAACAACACTAGTAACCAAGTGTGTAGCGTGTCAGTTCCATTCAAAGAAGCTTCATCAACTAGCTCAAGCCCTTCAAACAATCCCTCTCTCCTGGCCATTCTCGGTCTAGGGGCTCGACATACTGGGCCCTTTCCCCC
This sequence comes from Triticum dicoccoides, assembly GCF_002162155.2. Lineage (NCBI taxonomy): Eukaryota > Viridiplantae > Streptophyta > Magnoliopsida > Poales > Poaceae > Triticum > Triticum dicoccoides. The sequence goes on along the minus strand of NC_041380.1, from coordinate 322,867,648 downwards.
GTGTTGTCGGGGGCTCTGAGTACTTGTACGTTGCGATTGACAAGTTCACGAAGTGGCTGGAGGTGGAAGCAGTAAGGAAGGTGACAACACAGTAAGCCGTCAAGTTCATCAAGGGGCTAGTCTGCCGTTTTGGTGTACCCAACAGAGTCATCACCGACAACGGCACGCAGTTCACCAGCCACACCTTCATGCAGTACATCCAAGACCCAGCAAGGTCTGTTTTGCTTCCGTGGCACACCCTCGGAGCAACGGCCAGGCGGAGAGGGAAAATGCTGAAGTGTTGCGAGGGTTGAGAATGAAGACCTTTGATAGGCTGCACAAGAGCGGAAGGCAATGGATTGATGAGTTGCCGGCGGTTCTTTGGTCGATCAGGACGACGCCAAATCGAGCCACCGACCAGACACCTTTTGCCCTAGTATATGGAGCAGAAGCAGTTCTCCCCATGAAACTCATATACTGGTCACCTCGAGTGATCCCTTATGACGAGCTTGAGCAAGAGCAGTTGTGGCAAGACGACGTGATGCTCCTTGAGGAAGATCGTCTTCGTGCGGCTGTGAGAGCAGCATGCTACTAGCAAGCCTTGCGCCGCTACCATAGCCACAAGGTTCATGCCCGAAGCTTTGAGGAAGGCGACCTTGTTCTTCGGCGCGTTCAGTCGGCCAAGAATTCCAACAAGTTGACGCCAAAGTGGGAAGGCCCTTATCGGGTAATACGAGTCACCAGGCCCGGCGCAGTCCGCCTGGAGACCGAAGATGCCATCCCAGTGAGCAACTCCTGGAACATCGAGCATCTTCGCAAGTTTTACCAATAAGGCACGGCTTGCCGGGTTCTTGGAAAGCCACCTTTTGTACAAGCTTTGCTGGCAAGGCATGTAACCCTCTGTACAGAGCCAGGCGCACACCCTGAGCATAAATAAATGAAGCGTTGGCGCCCTAAGTTATAGCATGCATGCTAGGTTAAGTCTCTCCCTCGGTTAGGGTTGGTAGTGCTTAGCGGCGACTAACCCCTAGCTTAGAGGTCGAGTGTGTGTCTTTCTATTCTCTTTGGTTCGCAGGGCACTTCTGTTGAGCCGCTTGGGAAAAGGAGAATGAATCGGCGCTCCGACCCCGGCAGGGCATGGCTGCCAGGAGCTGAAGATACGAGGGTCCAACCACGACAAGCCCAGGGTTGCCGGGGGCTGCGGATTCAGATAAGTCTTTCATCCCCTTGTTGTGAGTTTCCGTATAGAATTGGGATATGTGAAACCTCGTTTGTGTTGTTGAAACCACCGTGCTCCCCCTTTTCTGTACCCAAGAGCTACCTCCTGGGTCGAAATTTGGTAGTAGTCACGATGGCAAGGAGATGAACGAGGGGCCTAACCCTACTTCGCCCCTGCCTCCGCGAGGAGCGCGAGAATGGTCGACTGGAGTAGGGAAACGGCAAGGCCTGTTGCCGGGCGACAATGTTTACCTTAAGAATAACAAGGATTCATCCTTGGCATGGGCCTCGCTCACGAGCAAAGAACCCGGCAAGCACCCTTTTCATTAAAAACATCCCATACAGGTACAGTTCATACAGAATCAAAAGCATGAGCAAGGGGATTACAAGTCTTAAAATTAACAAGTGCCCACATGCTTAAAAAAAGAGAGATGAGGTGCCCGTAATCCTTTCTTGTCCCTCTCCTCAAAAGGTGGAGCAAGACAGCAGGAGGGCAAAAAGAACGCCTAGGCAAGGTGCGAGGAGCAGAAGGCACCAAGAGAACATCTTGGAGCTGGGGAAGGAGCCGGAAGATGTGGCAGCGGGCCGGCAATACGCGGCGAAGGCGTCAGTGCTCGCGTACTCCGACTTGACGGCCGCCACCCGCCTTCTTCGCCGCCTCCGGCCCTCCTACGCCAGCCGCCCAAGGAGATGATGGGGAGCGCCCTGATGGTGAGCTTGACGGGGAAGGGCCTCGGCAGGCCGCACGACGTGGGGCAGGGCGACGTGATCAGTCGGAGACGAGGTCGATGTGACCCCGCTCAACACTCTCACCGTCGCTGTCGCTGCCCTCCTCATCGCTCCTGCTTGAAGAGGAATCTTCATCGTCGGAGGAGCTCTCCACGCAGCACTTCAGGCGAGTTCCGAAATCTTCAAAGACCTTGATGGAGAGAAGGCTGCCCTCCGTTAACTTGAAGTAGAGGAAAAGCCCCACTGTCAAGCTGTGGATGCGAGTGAACTTCCTCCATCCGCGGCGGAGGTACATGACGTGAGGAGCGGGGAAGTAGACGTCGACCCGCGTGCTGCCGCTCCCGCAACCCTTCATGTGCAACCAGAGGCTATGGGGTGGATCGAGCTCCATATCCCGAGAGAATGCAGTAGGGAGATGGAGGCGGCGACGCGGTGGCCGACGCAGCCTGATGAAGAACTCGCGGGGCTGGTCCCTAATGTGGCGCTCCAACGGGGGAGGCGTCGCTGGCGGAGGCCAGGCCGATGCGCCGCCCCGTCCTCCTCTCCCCCGAACGCCATGACGACCTCGGCCTCGCCCCCTCCCCCTTCCTCTTGTGTCCAGCTCTGCCGCCACGAGCTCTTGGGGAGGAGGAATGCGTTGACGAGCAGCAACCCTCGCTGCCACCGTCGAAGGGCCAGCAACTCCTCTCGCCATGGCGGGTGGAAGAAAGAAGCGGAGGTGGAAGGAGACAGAGGATGGAAGAGTGTGGAACGCCCCCTCCCCTCCTTATAAGGGGGCGGAGCTGGGGCTCGACCGCCCCACTCGACCAATCCGGTCATTGGGAGCGCAGGGAATCAGGACCGACCCGCTGCCCCAATCAGCGATGGCCTGGTTTCCCACCTCCACCACCTCCCACCTACATGAGGAACACATGGCGAGCGAGCAACATTAAAGGGACGGGCGAAGCAGCCGCTCCCCACCCCGTGGTCGTGGGGCGCGGGCGCCTTGAAGACTGATGACCCACAAGTATAGGAGATCTATCATAGTCCTTTCGATAAGTAAGAGTGTCGAACCCAACGAGGAGCAGAAGGAAATGATAAGCGGTTTCCAGCAAGGTATTCTCTGCAAGTACTGAAATAAGTGGTAACAGATAGTTTTGTGATAGGATAATTTGTAACGAGCAACAAGTAACAAAAGTAAATAAAGTGCAGCAAGGTGGCCCAATCCTTTTTGTAGCAAAGGACAAGCCTGGACAAACTCTTATATAGAGAAAAGTGCTCCCGAGGACACATGGGAATATCGTCAAGCTAGTTTTCATCACGCTCATATGATTCGCGTTCGGTACTTTGATAATTTGGTATGTGGGTGGACCGGTGCTTGGGTACTGCCCTTACTTGGAAAAGCATCCCACTTATGATTAACCTCTATTGCAAGCATCCGCAACTACAACAAAAGTATTAAGGTAAACCTAACCATAGCATGAAACATATGGATCCAAATCAGCCCCTTACGAAGCAACGCATAAACTAGGGTTTAAGCTTCTGTCACTCTAGCAACCCATCATCTACTTATTACTTCCCAATGCCTTCCTCTAGGCCCAAATTATGGTGAAGTGTCATGTAGTCGACGTTCACATAACACCACTAGATGAGAGACAACGTACATCTCATCAAAATATCGAACGAATACCAAATTCACATGAGTACAAATAGCAAGACTTCTCCCATGTCCTCGGGAACAAAAGTAACACTACAAAAAAATAAACTTCCGTGATGATACGTGTTTGTCGCAGTAGGTCGCTTTTTTGTCATGCATGTACATCCATGACAAATGTATGACAGAATCAAGATAGTCATACCTGTGCTGTCGTAGAAGTGTTCCATGACATTACCAAAATTATCATCACGGAAGTGTCCACTTCCATGACGATAAATCGCGCGTCACAGAAGTGCTTTCGTCAAGGGTGACCGACACGTGGCATCCACCGTAACGGAACGCCGTTAAGCTATCGGGTCGGGTTTTGGATCCGATACCCGTTAACAGCCCCGACCAATGGGGATTTTCCACGTATAAAATCATCATTGGCTGGAGGAAACACGTGTTGGCTCATCGTTGGGATAGATGTCAACCACTCATTGGACGGAAGGCGCCTATGATACGTCGACACATGGCACGGCCCAACAGAGGCCCATTCCTATGAAAAGGCCAGCCTGTTTGACTTGGTCAAAAGCTGGCGGGCCGGCCCATGGAAAGCCTGTTAACGGCCTATTCGAATATAGCCCATTTACAACCCGCTAACCCAAGGTCCGTTATGCCCTATCCGAATTAGGCCCAGTAGCATCATCTAGGCCACCCAATATGATTCCAGCCCGTTTTCACTTCTGGCCCATGTATGGCCCATGACATCTTTCGGCCCATATGAGGCCCTATGTAACTCTTGGCCTACTAACGGCCCATGGTGAAACTGGCCCGTAATGAACAGTGTATCACTTTACACCCATTAACGGCCCGTGGTGAAACTGGCCCGTAATGAACAGTGTATCACTTTATACCCATTAACGGCCCGTTATTCTGTTGGGCCGTTTCCAGCCCATGTTATCTTTTGGCCTTCTCAGAGCCCATTTATTCTTGGGCTCATTTCCAGCATTCGTTTACTTACGGCCCGTTACTGTCATTTTCTGCTTGTGGGCCAAATTCAGCCCGTGGTTACAGTCGGCCCATTTGTGGTCCGTTAACATGTTGGGCCGATTTCATAGCATCATCAAATACGGCCTATTAACGATGGCCCGTTATGGTCGGCCCATGAACGGACGATTCCAACTCTAGCCCGTTTACGACCATAATGCGGTCTATTTGGCCCATGTTTGGCCAATCAATTATACGGCCCGTATAAGGCCCATTGATAGTACGGCCCGCAAAAGGCCCATTGTTTCTACGGCCCGTAGAAGGCCCATTGTTTCTACGGCCCGTAGAAGGCCCACTGTTTCTACGGCCAGTAGGAGGCCTAGTGTCACTATAGTAAATATTAGCCCATGGTTATTGTGGCCTAGTTTTTAAAAAATAGGTTATTGCAGCCACTAGCTAACCGCGGAAAAATAACTGCAATGACTACAAGCAAACAAATAAACAAGACAACAAGGAAATAAATAAGCAAGCAACTAACGCTAGGCTATCATGGCTATTACACATAATACATCCACTGGGCATCAAAGTTCACCACCAGTGCAAATATAGGGAAGAAAAGCATATCATATACACTAGTTGTCAAAGTTGGCGACCAACGCAAATAAACGCCGCAGCAAAACAAATCCAGAACTGAAACCACTTCAGAAGATCTCAAGAAACAATATCCTGGGTACCGATAATGCTGGCAAGATGCTTAGAAAGCTTATTAACTTTCTCTTGTTTGGCGCTTAAATCCTCCAGCGCTTGCCGTTGAACCAGAAAATATGCATCTGAATTCTGCAGGGACTTCCTCAGTCCTTCAGCTTCCTGTCGCAGCACATCTGATCGATGTCTTTGAACTTGAAGTTGAGACTCAAGAAAACGAACTGATTCAGGCAGCGAGTTCGAAGATCTTGTGCCAGCAGTAGTGGCCAGTAACTCGAACACTACATCAAGACATGACTTTTGAAGTCCCTCACTGTCGTCAAGATAGTTTTTATCAACTTTCTTGGAGACCAACAGGGATGTCTCACTATCTTGAACCTTATCTGCATTACTTCCTTTACCATTAGATAACGCGGTACTGTTCTCCAATATTTTGTCCGCATTATAAAAGAGAAACAAGCAGACACATCACATGTTTACCATGTTGTATATGAAACTCATTTTGGTAAATGAGTTCAGTAGTAATGTGGACAGGATAGCAGCATGAAACAAACATATATCTATGTACCATGGTCACTTTATGGTCTATATCATTCTAGTTTTTATTGCCAAATCAAGATAGAGACACAATTCAAATAATATTTGTTCAAGACAAAGCAGAATAGACAGAATATAAGTGTGGGTAACTATAAAGCAATAACAACACTTGTAATGTGCATGACATGATAACATAACTGTTTATTCAATTGAAACTGAAATCAACATAGAGCAGGTTACAACAGCCACTACTAGGAAAAGGGCTAGTAATGGTGCACCAGTTTTGCCTACTAATGGCGCATCACTGGTGCACCATTAATATCACGCCACTAGTATTTTTTACTAATGGCGCACCACTGGTGCACCATTAGTATAGGCCACGGTGCGCCATTAGTATAGGCCACTGTTGCGCCATTAGTATAGGCCACCGGTGCGCCATTAGTATTTTTGAATTTTGAAGGCGGGAAAATAGTAGTGGTGCACCGTCTAACCCCCACCGTGCGCCATTGCTATTTTTGAATTTTGAATTTGGATCTGGATCGTGATTTTTTTTGCCCGTTTTTCTCTCGTTTTTTTGCTCTTTTTTGGCACGATATTATTTCAAATTTTGTTCCTGTTTTTGGATCTTGTACGTTCTTTTGCCATGTTCTTTTGCCGGAGAGGAGTTCACCGGAGAGGAGGAGGAGGAGGTCACCGGGGAGGCGCTCGCCTACATCGCCGGAGAGGAGGAGGAGGAGTTCGCCAGAGAGGAGGAGGAGGAGGTCGCCGGAGAGGAGTTCACCGGAGCATCGGAGAGGAGGAAGGAGAAACCATGAGGGGATGGGAGGAGAGGAG
>NC_041380.1:322860031-322860897 GCF_002162155.2 Triticum dicoccoides | reverse complement strand
GAGGAGGAGCTCACCGGAGAGGAGGGAGGAGGAGCTCACCGGAGAGGAGGGAGGAGAAACCGTGAGGGGAGGGGAGAGGAGGGGAGGAGAGGAGGGAGGAGGAGGAGGTCGCCGAAGAGGAGGAGGGTAGTATGATGGAGGAGAGAAGGGAAGATGGAGTGGAGGAGAGGAGGAGATGGAGTGGAGGAGAGGTGGAGTGGAGGAGAAGAATGAAGAGGTAAGGAGGAGAGGACCACGCCCAGCCATATATATGGCATAGTAATGGCGCACCATGGGCAGGTGCGCCATTACTAATTTTTTTTTGATTTATTTTGAATTTTGAAGGCGGGAAGATACTAATGGCGCACCATGAGCAGGTGCGCCATTAGTAACTTTTTTTTATTTTTTTTGATTTATTTTGAATTTTGAAGGCGGGAGGATACTAATGGCGCACCATGGGCAGGTGCACCATTAGTAACTTTTTTTATTTTTTGACTTATTTTGAATTTTGAAGGCGGGAAGATAGTAATGGCGCACCATGGGTAGGTGCGCCATTAGTAAGTTTGAATTTTTTTAATTTTTTTGCCTCTCCAGATCTTAAAAGCCCCATATCTTTTTTTCTGTTAGGTTTTTGAGGATTTTGAAAATGTTTAACGGGGTTCGCACCGTTAAATTCGGATGTAACTTTTTGAGTAGATGATTTTTCATATAAAAAACTTTTTCATCCGAGTTCGTACGCAAAAGTTATGCCCATTTTATAAATTCTCGAGAGATTTCGCAAATAAAGTCGAAATTCATATTTGTAAATTTTCACAACAACTAGACCACATATCACATGGGAAACTTATTTTCTTTTATTTTTTTGACATTTCCATCATTTTTATTTT
>NC_041380.1:322849096-322859769 GCF_002162155.2 Triticum dicoccoides | reverse complement strand
GGTGGAAGTGGTGGCCAAGTTACTAATGGCGCACCGTGGCATGGTGCGCCATTACTAGTTCAACTAGTAATGGCGCACCACTCCCACGGTGCGCCATTAGTAGTTTTGAAAAAAAAAATACTAATGGCGCACCGTGGATGTGGTGCGCTATTAGTATTTGGACACTAATGGCACACCAACACATGGTGCGCCATTAGTATATAGTAATGGCGCACCACATGTCTGGTGCGCCATTAGTGTCAATTCCATCTATAGCCATTTTCCTAGTAGTGAGCAAACCAGTTAAAGAAACAGGTTTAAAACACACCTGTTGCGCCATTGGAGTTTCAATTCCATCCTTCAAATTTGAAAATAGTTGGTATGAGTAAATACAGTCATGCAAGAGCAAAGGAGTATGAACCATAGCTACAGAACCTGACCTGAGAACAAATCTTCTTCTCCTTTAAGCGTTGAGTTGGGATTCGGAGTGGTGGTCCTCGTGCTTTGTTTCACCCTCTGACTGGTGGGACCCAACGTACTATGTGGAGAGAGGTAAGGTGACTAAGGCTGCATTATTTCTGCACCACTTTGGATAGTCTTACCACCAAAGCCACATGACACGATTATGATTGAAATCCCAATGACTCCCACACACACAAGAAAAACACGGCATGCTTGTCACACGAATGCAGGAATGTATAAAAGGTTATTTCCCTCTCGTTGAACATAACGGGAGGGTTGTGTAGCTGGTTAGCCTGTTCACTCACTCTCTCGCCCTCTCCCGCTGGAGCCTCAGCGCTTGTAGTTGCTCTCTTCACACTCTCTCGCCCTCTCCAGATCTAAACAAGACTTCGTTGGCCTCTCTCTCCCCTCACTGCTGCTTAAAGAGCCGGCGGGATCCGTCCGCCAGGAAGGGAAGGAGTCTTAACGCTATCGCCGTCGGCGAGGGACTACCGGCGCAGCTGTTCACTTTCCACCCAGCGGCGGCGCGGGAGGGCCTCCGACCCCTTCTTCTTCGCCGCCGTCCTGTCGCCCGCCGAACCACGCCCCAAGAACCTTAAGGTATAATTTACTTACTCCACATGCATTGCTCTAGCTGCATGTATACCATGAATCTAGGATGTGGTTCAAAGAGGAAAGGAGTGGGGGAAAGTAGTGGGAAAAGTTGTATATAGCATGAATCTAGGACGTGGTTCAAAGAGGAAATGAAGGGGGAAAGTTGTATAGCATTAATCTAGGATGTGGTTCAAAGAGGAAAGGAATGGGGGAAAGTAGTGGGGAAAGTTTCGCATAAATCTAGGACATGGTTCAAAGAGGAAAGGAAGGGGAGAAAGTACTAGTTCAAAAAGGAAAGGAGGGGACAAGGCTGTAGAGTTTGAGCAGGACTAGATTTGCTGCGCTCACATAGGGAAAGGCGTCTAAAGATAAAAAAACTGGGACCAACACAAATATGCTCCTTGGTTGCTTGTTCTTTGTTGCAACAGACTGTGCATGACCACAGTACATCGGTAGATGCACATGGTGCTGGTGCGTCCACTGTCCCATGCAACTCATTAGCTGTTGTTAATATAAGGCCCTGTTTGGTTAAAAACTCCCTAGTCCCTACCTGCTGGGTTCCAGGGACTAAACATGGACTAGAGGTTATTAAATGACATGCTAAAAGACCATGTTACCCCTAGTAATGAACTAATAGAGACAAGGTGTGATGCATGGCAGGGGCAACTGTTGGAAAAAGTCCCAAAAAGACTCCCTCGGGGTCTTCTTTCTTTAGTCCCAAATGCCCACTTTTATTCCCTAAAAGTCCCTCCTCTTTGGTTTAGATGGGACAGACACAGAGTTTTTTTAGTCCCTACACCAAAATGTCCCTGTAAACAAACACCCTCTAATAATGCCGCTGGAAAATTGATGCAATGCCATAGTTAAAAGCAAATTACATGTTTAACGAATTTTATTGTTAATATAATCTCTATGTTAATATTAATCAATGCCAGCGTTTGAGAAATGCTACTATCTTGCTTTCTTTCCCATTTAGATAAGGTAGATGCTTCTTTTTGTTGGCTTCTGTGTCATCCACCGTTATTGACCACTAATTGTTTCCTTTGCACCTCTGTGTAAACAGGGTTATCTACTTCACCTCATTGCCATTGTGACCTTTTGTTGCACTGCACAAAACACTTTTGTTTTAAGAGTGTTTTGTGCAGTTCAACCAAAATGTCACACCGACAACGTTGCTTGATTGCTTGATCTTAGTGGAACTGCACAAGAGGAGATCTTACTTCCTATCCATTAAGGCGAATTTGGTTCAGATCTTCTTCTTGTGAGTTTTTTATATTTCGCATCATGAGAGGTCAGTACTAGCCTTCTTTCACATGATTCTGCAGTGTGCATTCATATGTTGTGCTACTTATACGATAATGTTGCTTGATTTTAGTGAACTGCACAAATGGAGACAAGACTTCCAATCTGTATGTGCACCGTAATATCCCATTGAGGTAAGATAAGGATATTTCACAACTATTGGCCTGTATTTTGCCACTTTCATCAGAAATTTAAGTTTAGTACTATACTTGTGCTCCCTAATTGACATGCCAAATCTTATATTGAAGGCGAAGATTGTTTGTTATTGAACCAAGTGATGAAGGGGAAGAACAAGGGGAAGAAAAACAAAAATCAACTCCCGGTGCTGTAATGAAGCACTGGAACTATGATGACACAAGTAATGATATAGTTTTGCATCTTAATTTATTGCTATGGCTGGAACGAGCAATTGCTTTGCCACTGATTTGATGCCAGTCGTAATGTAATATGTAATTATCTCTACTTGTGCAAACAGGGATCTTCTTTGAAGATACCATATATTTTAGTGGAACTGCACAAGAAGATGTTGGAAACATTAAACTAATCGAGGAGTATATAGTAAGCATGGCCACCACCGTAGATTGCAACAGATGGTTCCGGAGAATTGCTTCATCTGTATGCTCTACACAATAAGCCTCCTGACAAAGGTTGGTACTCGCCCACTGATTTCATCCATATGATTGAGCTTTGTCATCTCTATTGGTGTTGCACTACTATTTAGATACTATCATGAAAAGGTGGTATTGTCCTTGAGAAGTGCTTCATCTGTGATGTTTTAAATATTTCCTTTCCTTTTTTTCGAGCAAACAGTGATGCTAGCATTTAGTAGTCCTCTTGTCTTTGCACAACAGGATCATCTTCCTCTGAAGAAGAATATGGAGTATGTGAAGTGACTAGTTCCGATTATGCCAAGATGAAGAAGCCCTGTCTATCTTATCATTAGAAGGAGCAGTTGAAGGATGGTTACATTACTCCCCACAAGACCAAACTAACTTCAGCTCAGAAGGACTGACAAAATCTCCGTTTTTGTTGATGCGCGAGTACAATGTTGTTCTAGGATTCTTTCTGGTGAGTTCCATTTTTTTAAAAGTGTGCTCTACATGGACCATGTATGTGCATGTTGAAACTGTCAATTCATAGTACAATTTGCTCTATACTAATCACTTTTTTGTATTTGTGCAAACAGGGGTGCTCAGCTTGATTTCAATGGGAACTGCACAAAATGTTCATGAATACATTGAATCATTCATTTCCACCACAAGAAAGGAGGCGCTAATAAGTTCAAGGCGTTGCAACATATAAGGGCGAAATCATACAAGCTACGCGTGAATTTTGTTGATTTTGGTGGAACTACACAAAAAGAACAGCTAATTTATTTAGCACGAGGTGCCATGTCAATGTCCGAACTGATGGCAAACCCTGCCCATTCCACAATCGTAGGCATTTGATATTTTGGAATGGGACAACCTTGTCAAATTTTGCTCATTGATTTTAGCAAGACATGCGTTTGATATTTTCGAATGGGACGCCCTTGCTGTCAGCAACGTCAATCAATTTTTTCTTTATTCTTCAGTTGTGAAGTAAATATTGCCTCTGACATGTGAGTCACTGAGATGCATAATCATTGATTGTTTTGAATCATCTCTATGAATTTCCAGGCCTGTGTGTTTGATTGCAATGTACAGAAACGCTAAAACCTGCACAAACTCGTTGTACTCCTTCTGTTCCGTTTTACTTGGCACATTGTGAAAGTGCATACTTTTTTGTATAAGATTGGTCAAAGTAGAGATACTTTGACTGCAGACAAAACTTGTATGCAGACTAGAAAGGACCGGAGGGAGTACATGTGAAACTGCTGCAAACGAGGTGATCACCCTAGGAATAATGCTAGTGCATATTGTTTTGCATGTTCATCCAATGCCAGTGATACAGGAATTCGAACTAATCAAAATAAATTCATTCATACATGGTCGGATTTCATATAAACATGCCAGATTTCATTACATTTCATACATTCTTCAACTAAAAAGGGGTGCGCTAGAGGTATAATTAATTAACCGAAGCTACCCACCTGTGTCCCGCTGAGCCGAACAGAAGCTTCAGTGACTTAACTACAGGTGTAGTTGCGTAACTGACATGTGGCCTGTTGGGCCCATGTTTCAGTCAGCCAACTGCACTAGCAGTTAAGTAGAAGCATCATTATTCTCCAGCAGAACTCCACGACTCCACGTCGCTGCCAAGAAGCTAACCGACCGTCAATGGTCAACCCGCCTAGCTTGGCTTCAACAGGAGGGTAGCAGCGGTGGCCTTACTTGGACCCGAGCGGTAGCGACCTACCGTGTTCAACTCTTCCTCGTTTTCTGTGTGGCCCTGCCTCGTTGGCAGCGGGGCGGGGCCTCGGCGGAGCCGGCGATGTCCTCTGTCTCATTGCCGGCGGGTGGCGCCTCAGCGGAGCAGTGGAAATCCTCCCCTGCGTTGCCGGCAGGGTGGGTCCTCGGCTGAGCCGGCGATGTCCTCTGCCTCGTTGTTGCCGGGGCGAGGCCTCAGTGGAGCCGGCGGTGTCCTCTGCCTCGTTGTTGGCGCCGCAGGGCCTCGGCGGAGCAGGGCCTCGTCGACGCCAGCGGAGCGGGGAATCGTCGGAGCCGTCATTGTCCTCTGCCTCGTCCTCGGTCTTGCCAAACAGCGCCTCGCCTTCTTCATCGCCCTCTTTGCTAGCCTCTTTGTAGGCGGCCGTAGCCTCTGCTACCCGCATGCGGTCCCGCCAGCGCTCGAGGCGGCCCTTGCGGGCGGAGCGGTATGAGTCGAGCAGCGCCTCCTGCTCCGCCCGCTCCGCGGCGATCTGCTCCTCCGCCTGCAGGTGCTCCTGGAGGAGATGGTTATTATAGGCGGCGTCGGCCCGCGCCTCCCGGAACTGCTCCTGACGCATTTGCCTCACACTGTCCATATATTGGGCACGGGCCTCACCGATGGTGATGGTGCAATGCACCGACGAGGATGGCGTAGAGGAGGGGGTTGGCGCCGGATCATCGACTACCATGTTCTCCATTGGGACGTCGTCATCCTTCGGCTGCCTGCCGGCCAGCCGGTCGGCAGCAATGACTTCCATCTCCTTGTGGTCCGTCGTCCGCCCTTCCCGAAGAGCACTGGAGCGCGAGGAAGCCAAGGTGGGCAGTAGTGGTGTGGACAAGATAAAGGGAACGGATGCGGATGACTACGGCTATGGCCGGCGCAGCAGTTTATATAGCAATGGTGGGCGGGCGGAGGGACGGACGTGTGGCGCCGGAGTAGCCACCTCGGCAACCACGTATCATTAATGTGGGTGGCAGATGGACGGACGGACGACACTTGTGTCGTTTGAAGGCAGAGCAATCGCCTGCATCGGGAAGCGGGGCGGGCGGCGCTGACTGTTTCGGGCGGAAAGCGCGCGCGGGCGAGGAGATAACTTTACTTGGAGAGGATGACAATGGGGACCCACCAGGTCCATAGCCTCACGTACACAAGTGCCTCCTTATTATATATATATATGTGTGTAAAACTATACTCCCTCCGTCTATGTGAATAAGTCGTATTAGAAGGTGCATCACGACCTAGGTGCAAGCAGATTGGTGGAATAGAAGAATATTTCTCTCTTCTAAACACAACATTAAATCACAGCAGTTAAGAGGATGCCTTATTAGCTACCCATGCAGGCCATCGTAATTCATAGCATGCAAAGCGCTTTTATTTCTTGCCTAATAACCGCATGGACGTGCTGCATGCATTGGTCCTTGCCCGAGCAAAAAAAGGGAGGAAAGGGGTTTCCACGGGAGACAACGAGGCAGAGGTGGAAGCGCTCGCTAGAGTTATTTATTTTGCTTCCCCTGGTTTCCTGACATCACGGTCCCACACCATTGTCAACCTATGTAGTACTAGTCAATAAACGAGAGAATTGCACAAGAAGCGGCCGACAGCTGGGACCAAGCAGCTCGAGCAGTATTTGTGTTTTTGAGGTGTGAGCACTATAGAGTTTTTTGATGTTTAGCCCAGATATTAATTTTTCTCCTCTGAACAACAACGAAAAGATCGCTGCAGGTATTAACTGGGCGGGCTGTGGCCCGTCTAGCCCAGGCCAGATATCCAGCCCAGATATTAATTTTTTTCAAGCTAAAAATGGCTAGCCCAACTATACTTTTTTTAGGAATACCCACGCTAGGTCAAGTTGTTATTCTCCGCCCGCTGGGCTGCAAATCTTTACTAGGAGGGATGCATTAGGCTTAACAAGAAAATGGGCTTTAAGAAATAATAAATGGGATGTAATTATAAAAATTGGGCAGTAACTATAAAAAAATGCACCAAACACGCGATTACTTTATAAAATATTATTTTTGGATATTGAAAATTTTAATTTCATTAATTGTTGCGAGCGCAATGTTTCATTGGATTTTTACATAATATAAATTTACATTGAAATTGTATTTAATCTGACTAGAAATTTCGGGATAAAAATATTTCGGATCCCATCAAAATGAGGGAAATTTTATTGAATTCTGTTTTGAACAGTTGGTTGAAATGGGTTGTACTTTTAACAAACTGTAAATGGGCTATAGTAAATTCCATTAGAATTCAAAAATGGGCTACACATTCTTACAAATCTCAAATGGGCTATAAGTTCTCTGCCACACACTTCTGGCCTTACTAAGTTGACGCGTCCCCTAAAAAAACAGAGTTGACGCGTATGCAAGGCTTTGACAACTTATAGTCAACACACAGTTCTAGCAGCAGTGGCCATTGGATGTCCATCCAACGGATGCCGTGCTTCTTCTTCACTCTCGGATATTCTAGCTTCACCCGCCCAAAAAATGATTCCTCCTCCTGACATCTGGGGCGCACCATTTCAGAAGCTGACCTGTGGGCCTACTAAGTTGACGTACCAAGGGCTTTGTCAACTTAGTCAATATAAACGATTCTAGCTGAAGTGACCGTACGATGTCCATCCAACGGCCGTAGTGCTTCTTCAACCTCTGGTCTTCTTGCTCCAGCCGCCCAAAGCAGTGCCGGTCGTGCCGCCTGCTCCTGCCTCCCATGGTCGGCTGTGCTGCCGTGGAGGCCTCACCGCCCCCTACTATTCCCACCGCTGGCCAGGCCCTGCGGCGACGGTAGCCTCAAACCGCAGCCGAAGGAGTGAACCCTCATACTCCTCTCCGCGTGGGAATCCACTGCCACGTCTTCGCCGGCTCCGCATCGTCCCCTTCCTAGGCCTCGCCGTCGTCCACCGCCCTGGTGCTCTTGGCGCGGCGTGGTCAATGTGGAAGGAACGACTTCCATCGGACGTGGATTGTACCTGGAGAGGCTGACAGCTGGGTCCATGGCAGCAGCAAGGAAGTGCCTCCTTATTACGCGGAAAATAATGATTCCTCCACCTGACAGCAGGGACCCACCGGACGGGCCACCAGTATTTTGCAAAAAAATCGTTTCCCTCTGACTACTGGGACCCACCGGATGGGCCACCGTATTTCGCGAAAAAACGTTCCCCCCGCTGTCAGCTCGGACCCACCGGATGTGCCTCCTTATTACGCACAAAAAAATGAATAGTCCCCCGGCTAGCTGGGATCCACCTTGCTGGGAGGCTGACTTGTGGGCCTACTAAGTTGACGGGGACGAAGGGCTTTGTCAACTTAGTCAATATGAACGGTTCTAGCTCCAATGACCGTACGATGTCCATCCAACGGCTGTAGTGCTTCTTCAACCTCTGGTCTTCTTGCTCCAGCCGCCCAAAGCAGCGCCGGTCGTCCCGCATGCTCCTGCCTCCCGTGGCCGGTTATGCTGCCGCAGAGGCCTCACCGCCCCCTACTATTCCCACCGCTGGCCAGGCCCTGCGGCGACGGCAGCCTCACACCATAGCCGAACCAGTGAACCCTCGTAGTCCTCACCGCGCAGGCTTCCACTGTCGCGTCATCTCCTTCCTAGGCCTCGTCGTCGTCCACCGCCGTGGTGCTCTCCGCGCGGCGTGGTCAACATGGTCAAGGAATGACTTCCATCGGAAGAGTACTGTACGTGGAGAGGCTGACAGCTGGGTCCAGGGCCACAGCCCAGTTTTTTTGTGATTTGCGAAGTAAGTCGCTTTGTCAGGCCTGTTGGGCTGCAAATCTTTCAAGACGAGGAGAGCTTTCATTCGGCTGGCCGAGAAAATGGCCCATCAATATTGAGAAATGGGTTGTACATTTTTAAAACACATCAAACCGGCAATTAGTTTCAAATATCTTTTTTTTCATTTCAAGATTTTAAATTACATTAATTTTTATGCATGGAGAATTTGTTGGATTTTATATTGATATACATTTATTTTTAAAATCAGTTTGAATGTGAGTCAAAATTTCGGGATTAAAAACAGTTCGGACCGCACCGAAATATGCAAAATTTCGTATAATTTTTTAACCGTTGCCACAATATGGGCTGTAATGCTAACAAAAAGAATATGGGCTCCAAAAGAACCTTAAGAATTAGCAAATGGGCTGTAAATTATTAGAAATGATGGTACATGGGCTGTTTGTTGTTTTCCACATATTTGATGCTTTCCTAAAAAAGGTTGACGCACAAGCACTGACTGTTGGATGTCCAACCAACGGCCGTCGTGCTTCTTCAATCTCTGCTCTTCGTGCTCCAGCCGCTCAAACAAGCGTCGGTGGGACTGCCTGCTCCCTCCTCCTCGTGGCCGGCTGTGCTGCCGCGGAGGCCTCATGCCCGACCGTACTCCCATCGCTGGCCTAGCCATCCCTCTGCTCACCCACACCTGCTGTTATTCTCCGGCGAAGGCAGACGAACCAGTAAACCCTCGTACAGTCGTACTCCCCTCCGCGTGGGAAACAACTGCCGAGTCTTCCCTACCTCCGTGTCGTCCCCTTCCTAGGCCTCGCCGTCGTCCACCGCCCTGGTGCTCTCGGCGCGGCGTGGTCAACGTGGTCAAGGAACGACTTCCATCGAATGTGGACTATACGTGGAGAGGTTGACAGTTGGGTCCACGGCCACAGCAAAGAAGTGCCTCCTTATTACGCGGAAAATAATGATTCCTCCACCTGACAGCTGGGACCCACCAGACGGGCCACTGTATTTCATGAAAAAAACGTTACCCCCTGACTGCTGGGACCCACCAGCTACATCTTCGCATGCATTGAAGTGCATCCGGGCAAAAAAAAGATTCGCCCCCTGACTGCTGGGACCCACCAGCTACATCTTCGCAGGCAAGGAAGTGCGTGACAGTCGGGACCCACCTGGTCGAAGCGTATGTAGCATTGTCATTCTGGTCGCGAATGTGTACATACATACTGGTCGATGTAGAGGCGCGCATGTGTCGTAGTACAGGCGCGCACGTAGCATGTACACGTACGTACAGCGGCCAGGGTGCAAGAAAGAAAATACGGCCACGTATGTGTACATACGGGCAGGGTCTCGAACGGCTACTCGTGCATACGTATGGCCAGGGCTCGTGTACATGGCTGGGTCGAAACAGAGAAACAGCGTCGTCATCGTGTTCATGGGGAGGCAACAGAATGCGTCGTGTTCATGGGGAGGCAACAGAATGCATCATGTTCATGGGGAGGCAACGGAACGTGTGGGAGCCAACCGGCTGGGTCGGAACGGAATGTGTGGTCGTGTTCATCGAGAGGGCTTGGACGGAATAGGCGATGGAAACGAGGCCTGGCGTACCGCACAACGGAGGAAACGGACCTCCTACGTTCGGAACGAGGTCCTGTTGATCGGGAGGGGTCTGGCGTACCGCAAAACGGTGGAAACGGACCTCCTACGGTCGAAACGGGGGTCCTGTTCATTGGGAGGGGTGTGGCGTACCGCAAAATGGATGAAACAGACTTGTGTTGGAGCGCTACGGTCGAAACGGGGGTTTTGTTCATCGGGAGGGGTGTGGCGTACCGCAAAACAGGACTCCACGGGATACTTTTCATCTCCACCGTCGCCCCCTCCAGCCTCCACGAGCTACTGTTCATCCACCGTCGACCTCCTCCAGCCTCCACCTGCGACTGTTCATCCACGGGCTCCTGTTCATCCAGCCTCCACCGCACGCTACTCCACCGGCTACTGTTCAACTAGCCCTCTCCACGGGCTCCTGTTCAACCACCGTCCACGGGCTACTGTTCATCCTGCCCTCCACCGTCTACTATTCATCCTGCCCTCCACAGTCTACTGTTCATCCTGCCCTCCACGGGGTGGTCCTGTTCATCTAGCCCTCCACGGGGTCCTGTTCATCCAGCCCCAACTGGCTCGATCGATCGGGGTCCTGTTCATCCAGAGGCAACATCACGGGGTCCTGTTCATACACGCCCACCGGGAACTATTCATCCAAC
>NC_041380.1:322753159-322848811 GCF_002162155.2 Triticum dicoccoides | reverse complement strand
TCGGCTTCAATTAGCAGCAGTAGCGAAGGAATCGCTCGATCGGGTTCAGTTAACAGCCATCGATCGATCACTCAGGTTCAGTAACGCGTAGCCTGTAGTGCAATCGCTCGGGTTCAGTTAGAGCCCAATGCCTCGCTCTGGTTTAGTTAGAGCCAACGCCTCGCACACACGCGCGTACGTGTACGAGAGAAACGCGCATCGCTCAGCCCCCGACCTCCCACCGTAACCGAGAACTCCCTGAAATTTTCCTCGCCCTCGCTTCTACCACGGTTTTTTCCGTCATGGACGGCACAAAGAATGTCATGCAGTTGCGTCTCCGGCCCGCCCAGGACGAAAAGCCCATTTTCTATCATGATTTTTTGTCATAGAAGTAGGAGCCCACCACATCTATGATGATACCGGGTTTTGTCACAATTATCGTCGTAGAAGTGTCATATGTATGACAAAAAAAATTCTTTCAGCCCAAAGTGTCACGGATGTGTCTTTTTTTTGTAGTGTAACTACTCACAAAGCATAAACATGTTCATAATCAGAGGGGTATTAATATGCATACAGGATCTGAACATATGATCTTCCACCAAATAAACCAACTAGCATCAACTACAAGGAGTAATTAACACTACTAGCAACCTACTAGTGCCAATCCCGGACTTGCAGACAAGAATTGGATACAAGAGATGAACTAAGGTTTTGAGAGGAGATGGTGTTGATGAAGATGTTGATGGAGATTGCCCTCTCCCGATGAGAGGAGCGTTGGTGATGACGATGGCGATGATTTCCCCCTCCGGGAGGGAAGTTTCCCCGGCGAAACAGCTCCGCCAGAGCCCTAGATTAGTTCCGCCAAGGTTCTGCCTCGTGGCGGCGGAGTTTCGTCCGAGAAGATGGCTTATTATTTTTTCCCATCGAAAGACTTCATATAGCAGAAGATGGCCACCGGAGGGCCACCAGGGGGCCCACGAGGTAGGGGGTGCGCCCAGGGGGGTAGGGCGCGCCCCCACCCTCGTGGGCAGGGTGTGGCCCCCCTGGTGAATTTCTTCCGCTGAGTATTTTTTATATATTCTGAAAATGTCTTCCATGAAGTTTCAGGACTTTTGGAGCTGTGCAGAATAGCTCTCTAATATTTGCTCCTTTTCCAGCCCAGAATCCCAACTGCCGGCATTCTCCCTCTTTATGTAAACCTTGTAAAATAAGAGAGAATAGGCATAAGTATTGTGACATAATGTGTAATAACAGCCCATAATGCAATAAATATTGATATAAAAGCATGATGCAAAATGGACGTATCAACTCCCCCAAGCTTAGACCTCGCTTGTCCTCAAGCGAAAAGCCAAAATCGAAAAATATGTCCACATGTTTAGAGATAGAGGTGTCGATAAAAATAAAATACGGACATGAGGGCATCATGATCATTCTTAGAACAGCAACTTATATAATTCTTGTCATGTGATTTCTTATGCTAGAGTAATAATTCAATCACAATTTCAAGTATAAATCATAAACTTCATTGAAAACTAACAAACTATAATCTCAGTCATTGGAGCAATTGCAATTTATCATAACATAGGAAAGAGTCAACATATAAGAGCTTTTCAGCAAGTCCACATACTCAACTATCATATAGTCTTTCACAATTGCTGACACTCACGCAATAGTTATGGGTATGGAGTTTTAATCAAACACAGAGAAAGATAAGGTGTCGATGTCAAAACCGGCGGATCTCGGGTAGGGGGTCCCGAACTGTACGTCTAAGGCGGATGGTAACAGGAGGAAGGGGACACGATGTTTACCCAGGTTCGGGCCCTCTTGATGGAGGTAATACCCTATGTCCTGCTTGATTGTTCTTGATAATATGAGTAGTACAAGAGATGATCTACCACGAGATCAAAGAGGCTAAACCCTAGAAGCTAGCCTATGGTATGATTGTGTGTTGTTGGTCCTATGGACTAAACCCTCCGGTTTATATAGACACCGGATGGGGCTAGGGTTACACAGAGTCAGTTACAAAGAAGGAGATCTACATATCCATACTGCCAAGCTTGCCTTCCACGCCAAGGAGAGTCCCATCCAGACACGGGATGAAGTCTTCAATCTTGTATCTTCATAGTCCAACAGTCCGGCCAAAGGATATAATCCGGCTGTCTGGTTACCCCCTAATCTAGGACTCCCTCAGTAGCCCCTGAACCAGGCTTCAATGACGATGAGTCCGGCGCGCAGATTGTCTTCGGCATTGCAAGGCCGGTTCCTTCTCCGAATACTTCATAGAAGATTTTGAACATGAGGATCGTGTCCGGCTCTGCAAAACAAGTTCCACATACCACCATAGAGAGAATAATGTTTCCACAAATCTAATCTGCTGACGTACCCTGTAGCGTGACATCACACCATAGCCAGGTCTTTATTCGAATCATTTTTCATAACCTATCTCAGCGTGTTGTGCGAGGCGGTTTCCTTGGCACGTCTCGTCGAAGCAGAGATCGTGTCCCCTTATTACGAGATTCCCATCAATACGGATGTGGGTAACACAACCGCACCATCAATTACGGCGCTTGGGGGATAAGCGAGTTTTACCAGGCTGGTGGGGGCGCATAGTTTCGTCCGCCGTTATAAAGGGATAAGGTTTCACCTTTTTCTACCCATGCCTTCTTCCTCCTTGCTCATCCATTATCGTGCACTCGAGCTCCAGCACCCAAGTCCACACCCTTCTCGTCAACTCTCTCTAAACATGTCCGGAGCATGAGGCAAGTGGATGGTCTCCTCCGTCACGGAGGGACACATCAAAAAACTATGTGGGGCCGGATACTTAGCCGTGGATATCGCGCACCAGCTGCCAGCCGCGGGGCAGATCATCCCCACCACGGAACCTTACGAAAGGGTGGTTTTCCTCCCCCACTTCGTCCATGAACTGGGGTTTCCCCTCCATCCATTCGTCCGCGGCCTTATGTTCTATTATGGGCTGGACTTTCATGATCTGGCCCCGAAGTTCATCCTCAACATCTCGGCGTTCATTGTCGTGTGCGAGGCATTCCTCCGCATCCGAACCCACTTCGGCCTGTGGCTGAAGACCTCCAATATCAAGCCGAAGGTAGTAGGCGGCCAACAAGCGGAATGCGGTGGAGCCATGGGGGGCAAAATGCCCAATGTTACATGGCTCGAGGGCTCCTTCGTGGAGACCATAAAGGGGTGGCAATCGGGGCGGTTCTACATCACCGAGCCACGTGACACCAACTAGGTGGCGGCCCCCGAGTTTCGATTCGGAATCCCCACGCGGCTCACTTCCTGGAAGGAGAAGGGCCTTGTCCTGGGGCTCATCGGTGGAGCTGGACGGACTCCAGAAGTGTATCCGGAACATGATAAGCAAGAAACTTAAGCTTGTCAACATAGTCCGGGTCATGCTCTTCCGCCGGATCCTCCCGTGTCAACAACGTGCTTTCAACTTATGGGAGTTCGACTTGGCCCAGCACCAGACTCTACGCGAGCTCTTCTACACGACGCATAAGGACGTCTGGAAGGTGCTGTTCAAGGGCGCCAAGGTCCCCCCTTCTCTTACCGAGGACCGCGGGCTAAGCACCCTGCGAATCCGGTAAGTTCTGTACATCTAGTAGGGTATTTATTTCCCATAGCTTAACCATGTCCGGGGTCTAAGCTCCCATGCCTTTGACAGGACTGGGTGGAGACATCAGAGCAGTTTAATTGTCCGGCCCCTCAGCCCGATGACCCTGCAGACGCTCTCCTGACGGAGATGTGGACTCCGGCTCCTTATGAGGTGCCGGAGAAGACCAAGAAGAAGGCCACGGGAACCCGAAAGAGTTCCCGGCACCAGGTTGTATCGGACACGTCGTCCGATAACTCCGAGATGCACTCCTCCCGTGAAAACGAGGAGGAGGAAGATGAAGATTCTCCCCCTCCAGCCGGGGGAGACAAGAAAAGGAAGGCCGCCCCAACCGGGGAGGCCGAAGGGTCCAAGAAGGGAAGGACACTCCTTCCAGATTGTTCCACCACCACCGCCGACAGCGAAGACGAGTGGCTACTCAGGGCCAAGCCCCTGGTGAAGTCGTAAGTATTCGGATACCAGAGTAACTCATAGCATACTTTTGTTGCACTGCTTCTCCTAACGTCGAATATGATTATGCAGTCCGCCCCGAGCCCGTATCAACATATCCTCGTCGGACGGTTCCTTGGACTCGTCGGATATGAATAGTGATACACTTCCAACCGCCTCCTCTCCTTGCCCTCGGACAATGTCGAGGTATTGTCTCATGGGCACCGAGCCGGGGGGAGATAGTTCCGGAGGCGCCTCAAGGCGACCTTCCGGACTCCAGGTGCAAACGGAGCAAGACTCCCAAGGGCTCCAAGTTTGGCCCTCAGACGAACACCGTGCCGGAACCTCTAGTGGTTCCGGACTCCGGCAGGCGGCTCCCTTCCAAGAGGGGCAAGCCGCTCGTGCCGGTGACCTCTGTCCATCCAGAGGCACCGGACAACCTGCTGGGAGCGCTTCGCGGCGCTTCCATCGACGAAGAGCACCGCACTATTATGAGTGCGGTGATCGAGAAAGGTTCAGTCCGCCAAGAGCGGACTAACTGAAGCCTGTGCCAGCCTTCTAACAGGCTTTGAGGTAAGTATTTAAAATATAGAAAAATATTACCACATAGACAGTAGCCCCTGATGCTTTGTTTGGTGTTCACAAAGAAAAGACGAATAGAGGATCAAATAATATCTGCAGGAGTCTAATATAAGTATGTTTGTATGCGTATGCAAGCTTCGCTGCTGACCTCTGCCGCACTTACTGAGGAGGTTGCCGCACTGAAGCAGAACCTCGAGCGGTCTGAGAAAGAGCTCGGCCTTGCCAAGAGGCAGCTCGAGGAGAACAAAGGTAAGTAATACCTTGTCTATATAGAAAAAAGATGTGGTTGCAAAATGACAGGATCATCATGGATGTGCCAGGGGCCACGACCGAAGTGGCGACCCTGAAGCAAGCACTGTCCGAGGCCGAAAACAAAGCGGCCTAGGAGCGCACCAAGCCGAAGAAACAAGAGGCACGAGTGGGCGAGGTGCAGCAAGAGCTCTATGCTCTCATGAAGAAACACGAGACTTTGGAGCTTGACTCGAAGACGTGAGAGTCCGAGCTTGTCGCGGCCCTCGCGAGCACAAAGCATGCCAAGGCTGAAGCCCAAAAGGCCCTCCAGGAAATTGAGGCGATGAGGATGATAGCGGCGGGTAAGGCATTCATTATGCAAAGCAAGCATGTGAAAGCAAATTACTTATTACTTACCCGAGTCTAGAGCTCTCCAGGAGCATTCGCTGATTTGCCCCGCAGCATGTCAGATGCCGCAAGGTACTACCAGGCCGAGGAGGGGAGCTCGACGGAGAAGTTGTTCTGGTCTCAGTATACTGGGACCGAACATCCGATGCCTGTGAGCGACCAGCTGAAGCAACTGGTCGAGCTGCACAAGGCGGCCGAACAGGCCATGAGGGGCCTTATAGTCCGGATGTGGCCTGGGGACTCCCTTCCCAACAGCTACTTCGGCCTGGTGAGGCTGCCCACGGCTGGAAGTCATAAAGCGGTCCGTCTGCATCGAAGGTGCATGCCGGGATTTTTCCCGTGCGAAGGTGCACTGGGCCAAGATGGACACTGAGAAGCTGGTGAAGGAGGGGCCGCCGCAGGGCAAGGAGCATCGCCACCATGAAATGTATTATGAGGGTGTCCTGAAGGGTGCCCGTCTTGTGGCGGACGAGTGTGCGAAGGATGTAATTTTTGAATGAACTTGCTCGTGTGATCCTGTATTATGAAAACTTGTTCATATGCTCTATGCAACGCTTGTTTGAATTTAAAATATTACCTTATGTGCGGCTGTTTATTAAATCTGAGAGATGGCCAGTCGTTGGCTTCTTCCCCCATGCCACGAGTGCTGGGGTGTTCGGGATAAATCTGAGCACTCTTTTTCCCATTGTTGGGTCCTTCGAGGGAGGTGCTCAGCACAACGAACAAGGCAATCAACTATAATGCTTTATCACTCTCACTTAGCCATAGAAGTCTACAATTTTAAATTTTGGCGAAGCCCCTAGTATTTGGAAGGCCGAATTCGGGGCGCTATATACGCCTTAAGCCGGACAAAGCCGACTCCTCGCTCTAAGCGGCATAAGTCTTTAGGGAGTCGAGACCTCTCGAACAGCGACCAGCTCTCGCCTTATCATGACAGTCAGTTTTAGCTTTCTCTACTGAGGTGCTTGCCTAGATGAACCGGGGCACAATCACAGTAGTTCTCCCAGTGCTACCTTAGCTGATATAGCGGAACGTAAGGTACCAAAACATGGGAGCCGGGCAAACCCAACTATTGACCCAAGACATGATTCGGAGCTGATGCATATAATGCTATAAGTTCGGGGTGCCACACTGTCGAAAGTGTTCGGACTTCTCACGCCGTATTATGGGGTACGCTTAAGCCCCTGGCGTATTAGCCGTACCAGAGTGTACGGGTGCTGAATGTCATGAATGAATATATATATATATATATATATATATATATATATATATATATATATATAAGAATAGAGAATGCGGTAATAGTCAAGTGCTATGCATTGTTTATTCAAAAAGGTGCGTCGAAGCAGAATGATACAAGTAGTGCGATAAGCAAAAAGTAGGACTATTTGACATGTCCCCTCGAAGGGCAAGCTGAGGAATGGTATTTAAAGTAGGTATTTCACTCGTTATCAGAGACCACCTGGGAATTCCATGATGCGACGTAGCTTTCTGCCTCCTTGGTTGTTGTATCGTGTGTCCGACAATCGTACTGCCGGACGGGGTTTCCAGAGAGTAAAGTCATGAAAGAGAGAGAAAATAATAAGGCGAGAAGCCCGTAGTGCGGTTGAGCCGCGTTTTGGGGCGTGCCGTAGTCGTGCCCCCCACCTATGCCCATGGTATTTTCAATGCGTAATTATGTATGTGTGGCACGGATTTCGCCGTTTGGCTGGGACTGGGGTGGCGGCCGCATTGCTATGCGAGCTCGGAACGTGCCAGGCGGTCTTGTTGCAGATTACTCCGGGCGCGCTTGACGGTGTCCGGGTGTTTAATCACCAAAATGGTGGATTTCCTGAAGAGGCTTCTTTGTGCTTCTGTTGCGAGGGCCGCAGTGTGCTCCATCATGCGGAGAGAGCGCTTTGTGTTTCCATTGACTATGATGACCCCCCAAGGTCCTGGCATCTTGAGCTTGAGGTATGCATAATGCGGTACCGCATTGAATCTCGCAAATGCGGTTCGCCCGAGTAGTGCGTGATAGCCACTGCGGAACAGGACTATATCAAAGATTAACTCCTCGCTTCGGAAGTTATCCGGGGATCCGAAGACCACTTCCAGTGTGACTGAGCCTATGCAATGGGCCTCTATACCTGGTATGACGCCTTTGAAGGTCGTTTTTGTGGGTTTGATCCTTGAGGGGTCTATACCCATTTTGTGCACTGTGTCCTGATAAAGCAGGTTCAGGCTGCTGCCGCCGTCCATAAGGACTCGAGTGAGGTGAAATCCGTCGGTGATTGGGTCTAGGACCAGTGCGGCGAATCCACCATGACGGATACTACTTGGGTGGTCCCTGCGATTGAAGGTGATCGGACAGGAGGACCATGGGTTGAACTTTGGGGCGACTGGCTCCAACGCATATACGTCCCTGAGCACACGCTTCCGCTCCCTCTTAGGGATGTGGGTTGCGTATATCATGTTCACCGTCCGCACTTGTGGGGGGAACATCTTCTGTCCTCCGGTGTTCGGCGGCCGGGGCTCCTCCTCGTCATCGCTATGTAACCCCTTATCTTTGTTTTCAGCATTAAAGTTGCCGGCCTGCTTGAACACCCAACATTTCCTGTTGGTGTGGTTGGCTGGCTTGTCGGGGGTGCCGTGTATTTGACACGAGCGATCGAGTATACAGTCCAAACTAGACGGGCCGGGAGTGCTTCTTTTGAATGGCTTTTTCCGCTAACCGGGTTCAGCCTTTGAATCTGGCATTGACTGCCGTATCCTCGGTATTGTCGTTGTTGATGCAGCGCTTGTGTTTGTTGCGACGTGACCTGCCATTGCTATCCTTGGTATCCGAAGTACCATGGTTCTTTGATATGTTATTGCTTCCAGCCAGCTAGCTGTCCTCTCCCGCGCAAAAGCGGGTCATGAGTGTCGTGAGGGCTGCCATAGATTTCGGCTTTTCCTGGCCAAGGTGCCGAGCGAGCCACTCGTCGCGGATGTTGTGCTTAAAAGCTGCTAGGGCCTCTACATCCGGACAGTCTACGATTTGATTTTTCTTTGTTAGGAACCGTGTCCAAAATTGCCTGGCCGATTCCTCTGGCTGCTGAATTATGTGGCTCAAGTCATCGGCATCTGGTGGTCGCACATAGGTGCCCTGGAAGTTGTCGAGGAATGCAGCTTCCAGATCTTCCCAACAGCCAATGGATTCTGCTGGCAGGCTGTTGAGCCAATGCCGAGCTGGTCCTTTGAGTTTGAGTGGGAGGTATTTGATGGCGTGTAGATCGTCACCGTGGGCCATGTGGATGTGCAGGAGGAAGTCCTCGATCCATACCGCAGGATCTGTTGTGCCGTCGTATGATTCAATATTTATGGGTTTGAAACCCTCTCGGATTTGGTGATCCATTACTTCGTCTGTGAAGCATAGGGGGTGTGCGGCGCCTCTGTACTGGGCTATATCATGACGCAACTCAAATGAGTCTTGTCCGCTGTGTTCGGCCCGGCCGAATTTACTTTTACTGTATCTGGCATGACGATTATCGTCTCCCGTAGTGGCACGCCCTCGTGATCCATAGATCGATCTTGCGTGTTTTGCTTTGTCCTCCAATACGTCTCGCAGGTCTAGCGCATTTCCCCGTGCCTTGACATTTTTATTTGAGTGGCGTTGGGGTGCGGGCTGAGCTTTGGGCTGAAATGCCTCTCTGTCGCGGCCACGAGGTGGCCGATCAGCCACGTCGTACACTGGAGGTGTAGGTTTTAATGCTTCCTCCTCTAGTCGGGGTAGCAACCTGCGCTTTGGGTAACTCTTGGAGGGGTGTTCGAGTTCATATTCCTCGACCGCAAGGACTTTAGTCCATCCGTCAGCTAGCAAATCTTGATCAGCTTGAAGCTGCTGTTGCTTTTTCTTAATGCTATTTGCCGTGGCTATAAGCCGGCGTTTGAAGCGCTCTTGCTCGACGGGATCCTCAGGC
Organism: Triticum dicoccoides; assembly: GCF_002162155.2. Classification (NCBI taxonomy): domain Eukaryota; kingdom Viridiplantae; phylum Streptophyta; class Magnoliopsida; order Poales; family Poaceae; genus Triticum; species Triticum dicoccoides. The sequence goes on along the minus strand of NC_041380.1, from coordinate 322,839,613 downwards.
ACGACAAATTCGTCATCGTCGAGGCTTGCCTCTTCTTCGAAGGAAGGCGTGTAATTATCATCCTCCGCCTCTTCCTCTGCCGCTCTCTCGGGAGGGCTGGCTTCTCCATCCTCCTGCTCTAAATCTTGCTAGAGGGGATTCTCGTCATCTTCGGTACTGTCTGGAGTGTTATTATCTCCTGTGCCGGTATCACCTCTTTTGCTTTAGCGAGACTTAGAGCGGCGCCGCTGACGTCGGCGCTTGGGTTGCTTCTTGGAGGGGTCATCCTCCGCTGTCCCGTCGCCATTGCCTTCTTTGGGTGTGTCCACCATATATATATCATATGACGAGGTGGTTGTCCAGTGCCCTGTGGGCAGTAGTTCTTGTTCGTCTCCTGCATCGTCATCCATACCGTCAATGTCTTCGGAGTCGAAGTCGAGCATGTCGGTTAAATTGTCGACAGTGGCTACTAAGTGGGTGTTTGGTGGGCGGCGAATTTCTTCGTCGTCCGCATCCCAATCCTGCCGGACATAGTTCGGCCAGGATTCTCCTGGCAAGGAGAGAGACCTTAATGAGTTCACTATGTCACCGAAGGGCGAGTGCTGAAAGATATCAGCGGAGGTAAACTCCATGATCGACGCCTAGTCAGATTCGATAGGCACGGGCGCAGGCGGTTCGGAGTCCGTGGCCGGGGAATAATCTGGCAGTTTGGCAACATCGCTCTCGTGAAGGGTAAGGTCGATACTCGGCTCGATCGCCGCTAAGAATTCAGCCTCCATGGCGGGGTCTATCCACCTGTCCATGGATGGCGCAATTGGCTCCGAATTGAGGGTCGGAGCGGTTGCCGGTGTGGTCTCCCGAACACTGTCCGATGGTAGAGCTAAATCATGCTCATCGTGACGGTGCGGTGCACTCGGCAGGGGCTCGAATCCGTCGAAGATCAAGTCTCTGTGGATGTCGACCGTGTAGTTTAAGCTTCCAAACCTGACCTGGTGCCCAGGGGCGTAACTCTCGATCTGCTCCAGATGGCCAAGCAAGTTGGCCCGCAGTGCGAAGCCGCCGAATACAAAAATATGTCCGGGGAGAAAAGCCTCACCCTGGACTGCATCGCTATCGATGATTGAAGGAGCCATCAAGCCTAACGATGATGACACAGAGGAACTCTCAATGAAAGCACCAATGTCGGTGTCAAAACCGGCGGATCTCGGGTAGGGGGTCCCGAACTGTACGTCTAAGGCGGATGGTAACAGGAGGTAGGGGACTCGACGTTTACCCAGGTTCGGGCCCTATTGATGGAGGTAATACCCTACGTCCTGCTTGATTGTTCTTGATAATATGAGTAGTACAAGAGTTGATCTACCACGAGATCGAAGAGGCTAAACCCTCGAAGCTAGCCTATGGTATGATTGTGTGTTGTTGGTCCTACGGACTAAACCCTACGGTTTATATAGACATCGAAGGGGGCTAGGGTTACACAGAGTCAGTTACAAGGAAGGAGATCTACATATCCATACTGCCAAGCTTGCCTTCCACACCACGGAGAGTCCCATACGGACAGGGGACGAAGTCTTCAATCTTGTATCTTCATAGTCCAACAGTCCGGCCGAAGGATATAATCCGGCTGTTTGGATACCCCCTAATCCAGGACTCCCTCATAGGGGCTTATAGTTTTGCCTCCCAACATTTTACCTCAAGGGTAATGTCAACAATAATAGTTCATGGAAACTCACATCCTATTAGCCATATATACCAGGATCTTTCCAACATACTGTGCTTGCCAAAGGATAAAATGTAAGAAGGAAGGGTGAATATCACCATGACTCTTATGCAATGTAAGAGATAAAAGTAAAAGATAAGCCCTTCACAGAGGGAAGCAGAGGTTGTCACGCGCTTTTATGGTTGGATGCATAAAATCTTAATGCGAAAGAACATCACTTTATATTGCCACTTGTGATATGGACCTTTATTATGCAGTTTTTCGCTTTTATTTCTTCCATATCACACGATCGTATAAAGTTTATCTTATCCCACACTAATAAGTCATACATATTTAGAGAACAATTTTTATTGCTTGCACCGATGACAACTTACTTAGAGGATCTTACTCAATCCATAGGTAGGTATGGTGGACTCTGATTGCAAAACTAGTTTAAGGGTATTTGGAAGCACAAGTAGTATCTCTACTTGGTGCGATGAATTTGGCTAGCACGAGGGGGAAAGGCAAGCTCAACCATGTTGGATGATCCATGACAATATAATTTATCTTAGATGTAAGAAAACATAACCCATTACGTTGTCTTCCTGATCCAACGTCAACTCTTTTAGCATGTCATATTTTAATGAGTGCTCACAATCATAAAAGATGTCCAAGATAGTATATCTACATGTGAAGACCTCTCTTTCTTTATTACTTCCTATTAATTGCAACGATGACCAAAACTATGTTTCTCAACCCTCAACAACTTTTATTCATCATACTTTTTCTATATGAGCTCATTACTCTCCATAAGACTCACATGATCTCTTTGTTTCTTTTTATTTGTTTCTCTTTTCTTTTATTCACTTAAGATCATGGCAAAATAATCAAGCCCTTGACTCAACACTAATCTTTATTATATAGCTCACGGACTCGATTACATAGAAGAATTATAAAGCAAAACTCATGACTAGATCATACTAAGAACTTTTATTCTCCTAGATCAAGATAATACCAAAAGGATCAAACTAAGAAAAACGGTAAAGATAAAAGTGATGGTGATACGATACCGGGGCACTCCCCCAAGCTTGGCGGTTGCCAAGGGGAGTGCCCATGCCCGGGTGATTATGTCTCTCTTTTCGTGGGTGGTGATGTGATGTTCTTGGCGATGATGCCCCTCAGGATACGATTCTCCTCCTCAAGCTTATTGACTTGCTGCTTGAGGTCCATTATTTCCTTTCGTAGTTTTCCTGTAACAGCCAAAGCTCCCTGCACCCAAGGGTGCTGCATAGCTGCAGGAGAACTAGTGACACTCTTTTTCATATTCTCATAAGAAAGAAATCTAACATTGGAAGGGATAACCGAGTTTGGAATAGCCGAGCTCTGCAGTTCTCCCATTGTGAATCCAGCTCGGAAGCGGGAAGCGACTTCTTGATCCTCTTCCATGGCATCTATCCTCTTCAATTCGGCCTCCATCTCTTCCTCCGTTGCTTGCCCAAAGAGGCTAACATTGTTTTTTTGTCATTGATCTTGGTGCTAGGTGAGACACCCGGCTCTCCCCGACTGACTCTTGCGAAGACACCTTGCTCTAATTTGCGCAGCAACAGCTCGAAACACAAAACAGAGTATAATTGCGTTATACGGGAGTCAAAACCTCTGGGAGATTATATAATGAATTTTTACCGACCAAAATACGTGTCATGTACGAAAACGGAGTCCGGAGAGCACACGAGGTGCCCACAAGGTAGGGGGCGCGCACAGGGGGGGGGGGGTAGGGCGCGCCCTCCACCCTCGTGGAGCCCTCGTGTCCTTCCCGGACTTCTTCTTATTTTTCTATTTTTCTAATATTCCAAAACAGAGAAATATTGCCTTAAAAACTGTTTTGGAGTCGGTTTACTTACCGTACCACATACCTATTCCTTTTCGGAGTCTGAAACGTTCTGGAAAGTGTCCCTTATGTATTCCTCCGGGGTTACGGTTTCAATAATATTGGTTTCAACATTTATGGGATTACCTGAGATATAATGTTTGATTCTTTGACCGTTCACCACCTTCGGATTTGTGCCTTCGAAGTTGTTGATTTTTATGGCACCGGAACGATAGACCTCCTCGATAACGTAAGGACCTTCCCATTTAGAGGGAAGTTTTCCTGCAAAAAATCTTAAACGAGAGTTGTATAGCAATACATAATCACCTACATTAAACTCACGCTTTTGTATCCTTTTGTAATGCCATCTTTTAACTTTTTCTTTAAACAACTTGGCATTTTCATACGCTTGGGTTCTCCATTCATCAAGTGAGCTAATATCAAATAACCTCTTCTCACCGGCAAGTTTGAAATCATAATTGAGCTCTTTAATAGCCCAATATGCTTTGTGTTCTAGTTCGAGAGGTAAGTGACATGATTTTCCATAAACCATTTTATACGGAGAAATACCCATAGGATTTTTATATGCAGTTCTATAGGCCCATAATGCATCATCAAGTTTCTTGGACCAATTTTTTCTAGATCTATTAACAGTATTTTGCAAAATTAATTTGAGATCTCTATTACTCAATTCTACTTGACCACTAGACTGTGGGTGATAAGGGGATGCAATTCTATGATTAACATCATATTTAGCAAGCATTTTACGGAAAGCACCATGAATAAAATGTGAACCACCATCAGTCATTAAATATCTAGGGACTCCAAATCTTGAAAAAATAAATTCTTTAAGCATTTTAATAGAAGTGTTATGATCAACACTACTAGTTGGAATAGCTTCTACCCACTTAGTAATGTAATCAACAACAACTAAAATATGTGTATATCCATTAGAGGAAGGAAAGGGTCCCATATAGTCAAAGCCCCAAACATCAAATGGTTCAATAACGAGTGAATAGTTCATAGGCATTTCTTGACGTCTACTAATATTACCAATTCGTTGACATTCATCACAAGATAAGACAAACTTACGGGCATCCTTGAAGAGAGTAGGCCAATAAAAACCAGATTGCAATACCTTATGTGCAGTTCTATCTCCAGCATGGTGTCCTCCATAAGCTTCGGAGTGACACTTGCGTAGGATCTGTTCCTGTTCATGCTCAGGTACACAACATCTAATAACACAATCTACTCCTTCTTTATAAAGATGTGGGTTATCCCAAAAGTAATGTCTCAAATCATAGAAGAACTTTTTCTTTTGCTGGATGTGAAACTAGGTGGTATAAACTTAGCAACAATGTAATTAGCATAATCAGCATACCATGGAGTAGTATGAGAAGCATTTGTGCCATTTAATTGCTCATCAGGAAAGCTATCATCAATAGGAAGTGGGTCATCAAGCACATTTTCTAACCTAGGCAAGTAGTCTGCAACGAGGTTCTCAGCTCCCTTTCTATCAACAATATGCAAATCAAATTCTTGTAGCAAGAGAACCCATCTAATAAGTCTAGGTTTAGCATCTTTATTTTCCATAAGATATTTAATAGCAGCATGATCAGTGTGAATATTTACTTTAGAATCAACAATATAAGGTCTGAACTTATCACAAGCAAATACAACTGCTAAGAATTCTTTTTCTGTGGTAGCATAATTTCTTTGAGCATTATCTAGGGTTTTACTAGCATATTGAATAACGTTTAATTTCTTATCAACTCTTTGTCCTAGAACAGCACCTACAACATAATCACTAGCATCACACATAATTTCAAAGGGTAAATTCCAATCAGGTGGCTGAACAATAGGTGCAAAGATTAATGCTTTCTTAAGTATTTCAAATGCTTCTGCACAATCATCATCAAAAACAAATGGTATATCTTTTTGTAATAAATTAGTCAGAGGCCGAGAAATTTTTGAGAAGTTCTTAATGAACCTCTATAAAATCCGGCATGACCCAGGAAACTTCTTATACCTTTGATGTCCTTGGGACATGGCATCTTTTCAATAGCATCAACCTTGGCTTTATCAACTTCAATACCTCTTTCAGAAACTTTGTGCCCCATGACAATACCTTCATTAACCATAAAGTGGCACTTTTCCCAATTCAATACAAGATTAGTTTCTTCACATCTCTGCGAAACTCGATCAAGGTTGCTCAAGCAATCATCAAAAGAAGATCCATAGACGGAGAAATCGTCCATGAAAACCTCACAAATCTTTTCACAAAAGTCAGAGAATATAGCCATCACGCATCTTTGAAAGGTAGCAGGTGCGTTACATAGACCAAAAGGCATACGTCTATAAGCAAAAGTACCAAAAGGGCAAGTAAAAGTAGTCATTGATTGATCTTTGGCTGACACAAGTATTTGGGAGAAACTAGAATAACCATCTAGAAAGCAAAAATGTGTATGTTTGGATAATCTTTCTAGCATTTGATCGATAAAAGGCAAGGGGTAATGATCCTTTTTAGTTGCCTTATTTAATTTCTGGAAATCAATTACCATCCTATAACCTGTAATAATTCTTTGAGGAATCAATTCATCTTTATCATTAGGAACGACGGTAATACCTCCCTTTTAGGGACACATTGGACAGGACTTACCCACTGACTATCAGCAACAGGATAGATTATACCTGCCTCAAGGAGCTTTAGTATTTCCTTTCTTACCACTTCTTTCATTTTAGGATTCAGCCGTCGTTGATGATCACGAACTGGTTTAGCATCTTCTTCCAAATTTATTTTATGTTGACATAGAGTTGGACTAATGCACTTAAGATCATCAAGAGTATACCCAATAGTAGCACGGTGCTTCTTTAGAGTTTTCAATAATCTCTCGTCCTCATGCTCTGAAAGGTTAGCACTAATAATAACATGATATATCCTTTCCTCGTCAAGATAAGCATATTTAAGAGTATCGGGTAATGGTTTAAGCTCAAACACGGGATCACCCTTGGGTGGATGAGGATCCCCTAGGATTTCAACAGGAAAATTGTTTTCCAGAATAGGTTCATGTTTAAAGAATACTTCACCTATTTCCCTTCTTTCATTCATAAACATGTCATTTTCATGGTCTAGCAAATATTGTTCTAAAGGATCACTAGGAGGTACGGCAATAGAAGCAAGACCAATAATTTCATCCTTACTAGATAATTATTCTTCACGGTGTTGTCTACTAAATTTAGAGAAATTAAATTCATTAGTCATATCAAATAAACCGATAGTAAAAACATCCCTTTTGCAATCTATTGTAGCATTAACAGTGTTTAAGAAGGGTCTACCAATCTATTGTAGCATCCCAAAAGTTATCTTGTGGGGAACCAAGAACAAAAAAATCGGTAGGATATTTAATTTTCCCACACAAGGCTTCAACATCTCTAACAATTCCCATTGGTGAATAGTATCTCTATTGGCAAGTTTAATTGTGACATCAATATCTTCTATCTCAGCAGGTGCAATATCATGCATAATTTCTTTGTATAAGGAATGAGGTATTGCGCTAGCACTAGCACCCATATCACATAAGCCATGATAACAATGATCTCCCATTTTAATAGAAATAACAGGCATGCCTAGCACATGTCTAGGTTTATCTTTAGCACGAGGTTCAGCAATTCTAGCAGTATCATCACAGAAATAAATAACATGCCCATCAATATTATCAGATAAGAGATCTTTAACAATAGCAATATCAGGTTCAACTTTAATTTTCTCATGAGGTGTATAAGTTTTAATATTGCTTTTACGAACCACAGTTGAAGCTTTAGCATGATCCTTTATCCTAACAGGGAAAGGTGGTTTCTCAACATAAGAAGTAGGAACAATTGGATCATTATAAGTGACAATCTTTTCTTCAACTTTAATAGGTGCAACTACTTTTACTTCTATGGGAGGATGATATTTAAACTACTTCTCCTTGGGGAGATCAACATAAGTAGCAAAAGATTCACAGAAAGAAGCTACTATCTCAGAGTCAAGTTCATATTTAGTGCAAAATTTACGGAAAATATCGATATCCATAAAATATTTAACACAATCAAAACTAGGTGTCATACCTGACTCCTTACCTTTGTCAAGGTCCCAATCTTCAGAGTTGCATTTAATTCTTTCCAATAAATCCCATTTGAATTCAATAGTCTCCATCATAAAAGAGCCAGCACAAGAAGTATCAAGCATGCTGCAATTGTTATCAGAAAGCCGAGCATAAAATTTTTGAATAATCATTTCTCTTGAGAGCTCATGATTGGGGCATGAATATATCATTGATTTAAGCCTCCCCCAAGCTTCAGCGATGCTTTCTCCTTCGCGAGGCCAAAAATTATATATATAATTGCGATCACGATGAACAAGATGCATATGATAAAACTTCTGATGAAATTCCAATTTCAATGGTTTGTAATTCCAAGACCCCATATCATCACATAGCCTATACCATGTCGATGCATCTCCCTTCAAAGATAAAGGGAAGACCTTCTTCTTAACAACATCTCCGGGTACACCTGCAAGCTTAAATAATCCACAAACTTCATCCACATATATTAGATGCTCATCAGGATGTTTTGTTCCATCTCCTAAAAAGGGATTAGCTAGCAGTTTTTCTATCATACCCGAAGGAATTTCAAAGCAGACATTTTCATTAGTAGGTTCAGTAGGTTGAGGAGCAACTCTTTGCTCTACTGGTCGGGGTGAAGATACCCCGAACAAGCCCCTCAGAGAATTACTTTCCATAGTAACAAGTGATAGTAAATTTCAGCACACTATATAAATTTTTCCTTACCAATGGCGCTTCACTCCCCGACAACAGCGCCAGAAAAGAGTATTGATGAGCCATAAGTATAGGGGATCTATCGTAGTCCTTTCGATAAGTAAGAGTGTCGAACCCAACGAGGAGCAGAAGGAAATGATAAGCGGTTTCCAGCAAGGTATTATCTGCAAGTACTGAAATAAGTGGTAACAAATAGTTTTGTGATAGGATAATTTGTAACGAGAAACAAGTAACAAAAGTAAATAAAGTGCAGCAAGGTGGCCCAATCCTTTTTGTAGCAAAGGACAAGCCTGGACAAACTCTTATATAGAGAAAAGTGCTCCCAAGGACACATGGGAATATCGTCAAGCTAGTTTTCATCACGTTCATATGATTCGCGTTGGTAACTTTGATAATTTGATATGTGGGTGAACCGGTGGTTGGGTACTACTGTTCCTTGGACAAGCATCCCACTTATGATTAACCCCTATTGCAAGCATCCGCAACTACAAAAGAAGTATTAAGGGAAACCTAACCATAGCATGAAACTTATGGATCCAAATCAGCCCCTTACGAAGCAACGCATAAACTAGGTTTTAAGCTTCTGTCACTCTAGCAACCCATCATCTACTTATTACTTCCCAATGCCTTCCTCTAGGCCCAAATAATTGTGAAGTGTCATGTAGTCGATGTTCACATAACACCACCAGAGGAGAGACAACATACATCTCATCAAAATATCGAACGAATACCAAATTCACATGACTACTAATAGCAAGACTTCTCCCATGTCCTTAGGAAAAAAGTAACTATTCACAAAGCATAAACATGTTCATAATTAGAGGGGTATTAATATGCATATAGGATCTGAACATATGATCTTCCACCAAATAAACCAACTAGCATCAATTGCAAGGAGTAATTAACACTACTAGCAATCTACTAGCGTCAATCCCGGACTTGGAGACAAGAATTGGATACAAGAGATGAACTAGGGTTTTGAGAGGAGATGGTGTTGATGAAGATGTTAATGGAGATTGCCCTCTCCCTATGAGAGGAGCGTTGGTGATGACGATGGCGATGATTTCCTCCTCCGGGAGGGAAGTTTCCTCAGCAGAACAGCTCCGCCAGAGCCCTAGATTGGTTCCACCAAGGTTCTGCCTCGTGGCGGTGGAGTTTCGTCTGAGAAGATGGCTTATTATTTTTTCCCATCGAAAGACTTCATATATCAGAAGATGGCCACCAGAGGGCCACCAGGGGGCCCACGAGGTAGGGGGCGCGCCCAGGGGGGCAGGGCACGCCCCTCACCCTCGTGGGCAGGGTGTGGCCCCCCTGGTGAATTTCTTCCGCTGAGTATTTTTTATATATTCTGAAAACATCTTCTGTGAAGTTTCAGGACTTTTGGAGCTGTGCAGAATAGGTCTCTAATATTTGCTCCTTTTCCAGCCCAGAATCCCAGCTGCCGGCATTCTCCCTCTTTATGTAATCCTTGTAAAATAAGAGAGAATAGGCATAAGTTTTGTGACATAATGTGTAATAACATCCCATAATGCAATAAATATCGATATAAAAGCATGATGCAAAATGGACGTATCAAAGACCACGACCCGAGTCCATCCAAGTAAATGGGCCGTGCCTCTATGCCTCCCTCCTCTTATGGGGAAGGCGCGAGCCGCCTCCTCTCCCATTAACCATGATGTGACGCATGCATGCGGAAACCGCCCCATGCACGACCCCCACGTCACACACGACCCTCCACTTCCCACGTTCAACGCGGGTCGTGGGGAAGCGCGGCGGATGAGAAGTTACTGCAGTAAAATCCGCCCCACCTGCCCGCGCACCATTCTGGGCCTAGCTCAACAACGTGTTGCGCTTATGTATGGCCCAGGCCTGGGGGATCCTGTCGGTGTACAAAAGTAGGGGCTCTCCTTTCGACCCCTTTACTTGTGTGCGGGCGGTCAGAGCCACGCGCCGTGGCCACACTTAGCAGAGCAGAGGAGGGAAGCCGGAGAGAAGCCGAAGCACCAAGGCAAACAAGAGGATGCCAAGGCCGAGAGCACAAAGAGCAAAGGGACGAAGCAGGTTCCCCCAGCAAGACCCTTGCCGGGGCAGCCTTAGCGGCCCCGACAAGACCCTTGCCGGGGCAGCTCGCCCAACACCAGCTAAGCGCGCCACCCTTGAGCCTACGGTCTCCAACACCATCAACCACGTTGGGCCAGGGCTCGCGAGACACCTCCATGTTGGCATGCAGATCTTTGCGAAGACATAGAATACTCGAGATCAGATGAGGACCAGAAGACGGTGACTCTCGGCGGGATCCTAGCCGAGGAAGTCCACAAGTCCCCCGGCAAGACCCTTGCCGGGGATGACGGCAATGCCACGACAGAGACCCTTGCCGGGCCCCTGGCAAGACCCTTGCTGAGGGCATCAGCAGGGCCACTACCAGACCCATACCAGCCAAGACTGCCACCGCCGTTCGCATGCAGCTGTCAGCCCAACCAGCTAGGCAGGCACCTGCGTTGCGACATGTGACTTCCAGGCCAAATCGGCAGGCACCTGCGTGGCAGCGTGCGGACCTTCATGAAGGCCCTACCACCGCGCCACCTCAGCTGCCTGCATATCTACATGGCACTACATGCATCGCTAGCCTGGACGCGTGTCGAAGCAAGGAGGAGCGGCGACGGACGGGACGGGCCTCGTTCCTGTCCCCGATGAAGCTAACGGACACCTAAGTGATGCATTAAATGCGTCTTGTCCTTTAATATAGGCGATAAGCTCGCAGTGCTGTAGGCCTTTCCACCTCCTGTGTGCCACTGTGGCAACCGCTTTCGACTATAAAAGGAGGCCTATGGCGTACTGGAGGGGGATTCGGCTCTTTTCAACTACACAGCCGCCGTAGCTAGTTCGAAATCCCCAGAGCACTCAATACATCCACCAAAGCAGGACTAGGGTTTTATGCATCTTGGCGGCCCGAACCTGGGTAAACGATCCTCGTGTTGACTGATAATCCTGCTCTTCTCACGACCCCGTACCCCGGCAACCGTAGTAGGGATTCTTGTGATCCCATAGGTGTCGTTTCCCACCGACACCATGTGTCCTCGGGAGCGCTTTCCTTTATTTAAGAGTTTGTCCATGCTTGTCCTTTGCTACAAAAAGGATTGGGCCATCTTGCTGCACCTTATTTACTTTTATTACTTGTTACTCGTTACAAATTACCTTATCACAAAACTATCTGTTACCGATAATTTCAGTGCTTACAGAGAATACCTTACTGAAAATTGCTTATCATTTCCTTCTGCTCCTCGTTGGGTTCGACACTCTTACTTATCGAAGGGACTACGATAGATACCCTATACTTGTGGCTCATCAAGACTCTTTTCTGGCGCCGTTGCCGGGGAGTGAAGCGCCTTTGGTAGGTGGAACTTGGGAAGGAAAAATTTATATAGTGTGCTGAAATTTACTGTCACTTGTTACTATGGAACATAATCCTTTGAGGGGCTTGTTCAGGGTATCTTCACCCCGACCAGTAGAGCAAAGAGTTGCTCCTCAACCTACTGAACCTACTGAAAATGTTTAATTTGAAATCCCTTCGGGTATGATAGAGAAACTTCTAGCTAATTGTAACATCCCAAATTTTCAATTTGGAATGTTATACATTAGATCATCATTGCATATCATATTTATTGCATTTTGGTTGATCCTAGAAATTTCACGCAACTCAAGGACCCTTGGAGAGAGTTGGGGATTTCTCTATTTTCATATTTGAGTTGTCTCAAATTTTGAAAATAGGATCATTTGATTTTATTTATTTTATCTTCAAATATTTCTCTTATAAAAATTATGAGAGAGGGAATAAAATGACTTTCCCAAAATAAAGAAATATTGGGGATTTAATAAAAAATCAAATAAGATTTTATTTGGTTTTATTTGCTATTTTATTTGAATTTAGGAAAAATGCGCGTTTTTCAAAATTGCATTTAGGCCCCAAATAAATGTTCATCCTGTGCGGCTTGATTTTAGAAGCCGGGGAAAATTTATTTCGGGATTTTTCGAGTCCGTTTAGTATTCCTTTTGTTTTTTCTAAGCATAATTTTTTTTTAAAAAGTCCGAACCGACCTTGGGCCGTAACCGGGCAGGACTCCACCTGGCCGGGCCTTCTTATAAGCGCCCTGAGGTCCCAGGCCAAGCCCAGCCGCGCCCCCGCCCGAAACCCTAACCCTAGCCGCCCGCCGCCGCCGCCGCCCAGCGCCACCGCCCGCCCGCGCTGCCGCCGCCGTCGACATCGCCGCCCGCCGGATCCGCCGCCGGAGGTTGTCTCGCCGCTGCTGGTTTTTCTCGAAAAACCGTTCGGTTTTCCAACGGTTTAGTTCGTTTTTTTAGTTTTGGTTTTTTTAAATAGATTGGTTTTTCCGGTTTATTTATTTAGCGAGTGTTCGTCCGTTCGTTCGTTTTAACGAACGTTCATCATTTTTCTTTTTCTCGGATTAAATCCGTGATTTTTCAGATCGCGATTTCTGATCCGATTTTCGTTTTAGTCTAACTTTTTGCTCGTTTATCGGAATCAGGCGATTCAAGCGCCTGGAGTTTCATCTCGAAACCCTCTTTCTGTTTAACCAACTCAAACAAGTTTTTGCCACTGTAAAAATTGCCTTAGATCCAGAATAGTAAATGAAGCCTGTTTCTTTTGCCTTTTGTCTTTCGTTGCTTCGTTCGATTTGATTCTTTTTGCCAACCGGAGTTCTTAAGTTGAACTTTCTGGTTAGATCTCTTATTTGAGTTTTACCTATGCATTAGTTGAGTACTTATTGTATGCTTGTTTGTTTGCGATAGAGTACCCAGAGTGCGCCGCTTGCTACTTCGAATCGCTAGGTTTCCCGGATCATCAGCAAGGCAAGTAACACTTTGATCATGATTTCCCTATACCCAGTTTCATTGCATTAGATCAATCCTCACACATTGCATGATTAGGATCTAATTAAATTGTGGGTTTGGGAAGTAGCTGAGGTAGTACATATTACCTGTTAATATCAAACCTTTGGGAGTTACTTCTACGTTTGCTTATTATGCCATGCTATGCTAGTAGACGTGGATTGGGTGAGTGTAACCATGACAGATGTGAGATTGTTAATTAATGGTTTATTTAAGGTGGCAACTTAAACACACATCTAGGTGGATTGAGGCACCTGGATATTCCAGCAATTGCCAGTTTTTCTTTTGGACCGCCACCCAGGCTCAAAGGGATCATGAGATTATTCATGCTAGAAACTTCTGTGTGCAGCCACAAGCTATTATGGGCTCTAGCATAGTTGATTAAGTTGTGCCAACTCTTACAGTGGTAGACTAGCAGATGTAGGGGAAAGTAGGTGTAACGGTCTACCCGATCGTAAGGTGCTAGCGCTTCTGAAAGTCTATGTCTCGGTCATCCGTCTTCTCAAACACCATGTAGTGCGAGAAACCAAACGAAGGCGATCGAGTCTTGTGGGGAAAAGTGCGCAAACCTCTGCAGAGTGTATAAACTAATCATGATTAGCCATGTCCCCGGTTGTGGACATCTTGAGTATCTAGTACCTGGATTATCATGTGAATCTCAACATGTTACTCTAAAATTAATTTTGTTGGGTTTTGTTTAATGATGATGCTTAATTGGGATTGAGAATGCTGTCAACCATTCTCAATGTTTAACAACTACCATGATAGTTAAATAAAATTTATTCCTTTGCAGTAGGGAAAAATTGGCTTTACGCAAAACTGTAACCATAGAGCTTTCCACCAGCCAAATATGCATATAGAATAGCCCATTTCATTCCATTACCCTCTATGTGTTATTTTGCCAGCATATTCCATGTGCTGACCTGTTTCGGGCTGCAACGTTAATGTTGCAGACTTTTCAGACGATGATTAAGGTGTTTTTAGGTCGTGGTTCTATACTCAGTGATGCCATTGGAGTTGATGGACTCACTTATCTTCCAAGCCTTCTGCTGTTATCGTTATTAGATGGCCTTAAGCCATATTTATTGTAATAAGTTCTCTTTTGAGACACTCGATGTAATAAGTGTGTGATTGCTACTCTATTATAAATCCTTCAAGTACTGTGTGGTGTCAGCATTACTGATCCAGGGATGACACCTGAGCACAGAGATTAGACCGTTTGAGGTCTGGTCGCTACACTAATCCTTTCATACGTGATGGAACATTACATCCTGATTTGCACCTAATCTATGTGGATGAAGTTTGTGGATTATTTAAGCTTGCAGGTATGCCCGAGGATGTTATCAAGAAGAAGGTATTCCCTTTATCTTTGAAGGGAAAGACATTGACATGGTTTAGGCTATGTGATGATTTGGGATCATGGAACTACAACCGACTGAAATTGGAATTTCATTAGAAGTTTTATCCTATGCATCTGGTTCATCGTGATCGTAATTATATATATAATTTTTGGCCTCGCGAAGGAGAAAGTATCGCTCAAGCTTGGGTAGGCTTAAGTCAATGTTATATTCATGACCCAATCATGAGCTCTCAAGAGAAATTATTATTCAAAAATTTTATGCTGGGCTTTCTCTCAACAATCGCTCCATGCTCGATACTTCTGGTACTGGCTCTTTTATGATGAATACTATTGAATTCAAATGAGATTTATTGGAAAGAATTAAATGCAACTCTGAAGATTGGGATCTCGACGAAGGTAAGGAGTCAGGTATAACACCTAAGTTTGATTGTGTTAAATCTTTTATGGACACCGATGTTTTCCGTGAATTTAGCACTAAATATGGACTTGACTCTGAGATAGTGGCTTCTATCTGTGAATCCTTTGCTACTCATGTTGATCTTCCTAAGGAGAAGTGGTTTAAATATAATCCTCCCATTGAAGTAAAAGTAGTTGCACTTGTTAAAGTTGAAGAAAAGACTATCACTTATAATGTTGATCCTGTTGTTCCTACTGCTTATATTGAGAAACCACATTTCCCTGTTAGAATAAAGGATCATGCTAAAGCTTCAACTGTAGTTCATAAGAGTAATACTATAACACCTACACCCCCTGAGCAAATTAAAATTGAACCTAGTATAGCTATGGTTAAAGATCTCTTGGCCAATAATATCGATGGGCATGTTATTTAGTTCTGTGATGAAGCTGCTAGAATTGCTAGACCAGACACTAAAAATAACGATAGACCTGTTGTAGGCATGCCTGTTATTTTTGTTAAAATAGGAGATCATTTCTATCATGGCTTATGTGATATGGATGCTAGTGCAAGTGCAACACCTCATTCCTTATACAAATAAATTATGCATGATATTGCACCTGCTGAGATAGAGGAAATTGATGTTACAATTAAGCTTGCGAATAGAGACACTATTTCACCAGCTGGGATTGTTAGAGATGTTGAAGTCTTGTGTGGGAAAGTTAAATATCCTACTGATTTTCTTGTTCTTGGTTCCCCCCAAGATAACTTTTGTCCCATTATATTTGGTAGACCCTTCTTGAATATTGTTAATGCTAGGATAGATTGCAAAAAGGATGTTGTTACTGTTGGTTTGGGGGATATGTCTCATGAGTTTAATTTTGCTAAATTTCGTAGACAACCCCATGATAAAGAATTGCCTAGTAAAGATGAAATTATTGGTATTGCTTCTATTGCCGTGCCTCCTAATGATCCTTTAGAACAATATTTGCTCGACTATGAAAATGATATGTTTATGAATGAAAGAAGGGAAATAGATGATGTATTCTTTAAACAGGGACCTATTTTGAAACACAAATTGCATGTTGAAATCCTAGGGGATCCTCCTCCACCCAAGGGTGATCCCGTGCTTGAGCTTAAATCATTACCTGATACTCTCAAATATGCTTATCTTCATGAAAAGAAGATATATCCTGTTATTATTAGTGCTAACCTTTCAGATCATGAAGAAAAGAAATTAGTGAAAACTCTGAAGAAGCACTGTGCTGCTATTGGATATACTCTTGATGATCTTAAGGGCATTAGTCCCACTCTATGCCAGCACAAAATAAAATTGGAGAAAGATGCGAAACCGTTTGTTGATCACCAACGACAGTTAAATCCTAAGATGAAAGAAGTGGTAAGAAAAGAAATACTAAAGCTTCTAGAGGCAGGTATAATTTATCCGGTTGTTGATAGTCAGTGGGTAAGTCTTGTCCATTGTATCCCTAAGAAGGGAGGTATTACTGTTGTTCCTAATGATAAAGATGAATTGATCCCACAATGAATTGTTACAGGTTATAGAATGGTAATTGATCTCTGCAAATTAAATAAAGCTACTAAAAAGGATAATTACCCTTTACCTTTTATTGATCAAATGTTAGAAAGATTATCCAAACATACACATTTTTGCTTTCTAGATGGTTTTTCTGGTTTTTCTCAAATTCCTATGTCAAAAGAGGATCAAGAAAAGACAACTTTTACTTGCCCTTTCGGTACCTTTTCTTAAAGACGTATGCCTTTTGGTTTATGCAATGCACCTGCTACCTTTCAAGGATGTATGACTTCTATATTCTCTGACTTTTGTGAAAAGATTGTTGAGGTTTTCATGGATGATTTCTCCGTATATGGAACTTCTTTTGATGATTGATTAAGCAACCTTGATCAAGTTTTGCAGAGATGTGAAGAAACTAATCTTGTCTTGAATTGGGAGAAGTGCCACTTTATGGTTAATGAAGGTACTGTCTTGGGGCATAAAATTTCTGAAAGAGGTATTGAAGTTGATAAAGCTAAAGTTGATGCTATAGAAAAGATGTTGTGTCCTAAGGACATTAAAGGTATAAGAAGTTTCCTTGGTCATGCCGGTTTTTATAGGAGGTTCATTAAAGACTTCTCAAAAATTTCCAGGCCTCTGACTAATCTCTTACAAAAAGATGTTCTTTTTGTCTTTGATGATGATTGTGTAGAAGCATTTGAAATACTTAAGAAAGCCTTGATTTCTGTACCCATTATTCAGCCTCCCGATTGGCATTTGCCCTTTGAAATTACGTGTGATGCTAGTGATTATGCTGTAGGGGTTGTTCTAGGACAAAGAGTTGATAAGAAATTAAATTTTATCCAATGTGCTAGTAAAACTCTAGACAGTGCCCAAAGAAATTATGCTACTACTGAAAAAGAATTTTTAGCAGTTGTATTTGCTTGTGATAAGTTTAGATCTTATATTGTGGATTCTGCAGTAACTGTTCACACTGATCATGCTTCTATTAAATATCTTATGGAAAAGAAAGATGCTAGACCTAGACTTATTAGATGGGTTCTCCTGCTACAAGAATTTGATTTGCATATTATTGATAGAAAGGGAGATGAGAACCCCGTTGCACACAACTTGTCTAGGTTAGAGAATGTTCCTGATGACCCACTACCTATTGATGATAGCCTCCCTGATGAACAACTAGCTGTCATAAATGCTTCTCGTATTGCTCCATGGTATGCTGATTATGCCAATTACATTGTTGCTAAATTTATACCACCTAGTTTCACATACCAGCAAAAGAAAAAGTTTTTCTATGATTTAAGAGATTACTTCTGGGATGACCCTGATAACCCACAAGTATAGGGGATCGCAACCGTTTTCGAGGGTAGAGTATTCAACCCAAATTTATTGATTTGACACAAGGGGAGCCAAAGAATATTCTCAAGTAGCAGCTGAGTTGTCAATTCAACCACACCTGGAAACTTAATATATGCAGCAAAGTATTTAGTAGCAAAGTAATATGATAGTAGTGGTAATGATAGCAGAAGTAACAGTAGCAAAAGTACTATTTTTGGTGTTTTATAGTGGTGATGATAATAATAGCAACGGAAAAGTAAATAAGCGAAGAACAATATATGGAAAGCTTGTAGGCAATGGAATTGTGATAGAGAATTATGCCGGATGCGGTTCATCATGTAACAGTCATAACCTAGGGTGACACAGAACTAGCTCCAATTCATCAATGTAATGTAGGCATGTATTCCGAATATAGTCATACATGCTTATGGAAAAGAACTTTCATGACATGTTTTGTCCTACCCTCCTGTGGCAGCGGGGTCCTATTGGAAACTAAGGGATATTAAGGCCTCCTTTTAATAGAGTACCGGAACAAAGCATTAACACATAGTGAATACATGAACTCCCCAAACTACGGTCATCACCGGTAAGTATCCCGATTATTGTCACTTCGGGGTTAACGGATCATAACACATAATAGGTGCCTATAGACTTGCAAGATAGGATCAAGAACTCTCATATATTGATGAAAACATAATAGGTTCAGATCTGAAATCATGGCACTCGGGCCCTAGTGACAAACATTAAGCATAGAAAAGTCATAGCAACATCAATCTCAGAACATAGTGGATACTAGGGATAACACCCTAACAAAACTTACTCGATTACATGATAAATCTCATCCAACCCATCACCGTCCAGCAAGCCTACGATGGAATTACTCACGCACGGTGGTGAGCATCATGAAATTGGTGATGGAGGAAGGTTGATGATGACAAGGGCGACGGATTCCCCTCTTCGGAGCCCTAAACAGACTCCAGATCAGCCCTCCTGAGAGAGTTTAGGGCTTGGTGGCGGCTTTGTATTGTAAAACGTGATGAATCCTTCTCCTTGTTTTTTTTCTCCCCGAAAGTGAATACATGGAGTCAAGGTTGAGGTCGATGGAGCGTCAGGGGGCCCACGAGGCAGGGGGTGCACCCAGGGGGGCAGGCGCGCCCCCACCCTCATGGACAAGTGGAGGCCCCCCTAACGTGGTTCTTCCTTCCAGTATTTATTATATATTTCAAAATAATTCTCCATTGATTTTCAGGTCATTCCGAGAACTTTTATTTCTGCACAAAAATAACACCATGGCAATTCTACTGAAAACAACGTCAACCCGGGTTAGTTCCATTCAAATCATGCAAGTTAGAGTCCAAAACAAGGGCAAAAGTGTTTGGAAAAGTAGATACGACGGAGATGTATCAACTCCCCCAAGCTTAAACCTTTGCTTGTCCTCAAGAAATTCAGTTGATAAACTGAAAGTGATAAAAAAAACTTTTACAAAATCTATTTGCTCTTGTTGTTGTAAATATGTAAAGCCAACATTCAAGTTTTCAGCAAAGATTATGAACTAACCATATTCACAATAACATTTAGGTCTCATGTTTACTCATATCAATGACATAATCAACTAACGAGCAATAATAATAAATCTTGGATGACGACACTTTCTCAAAACAATCATGATATGATATAACAAGATGGTATCTTGCTAGCCCTTTCTGAGATCGCAAAACATAAATGCAGAGAACCTTTAAAGATCAAGGATTGACTAGACATTGCAATTCATGGTAAAAGAGATCCAGTCAAGTCATACTCAATGTAAACTAACAGTAATGAATGCAAATGACAGCGGTGCTCCCCAACTGGTGCTTTTTAATAAAAGGATGATGACTCAACATAGAAGTAAATGGATAGGCCCTTCGCAGAGGGAAGCATGGATTTGTAGAGGTGCCAGAGCTCGATTTTGAAATAGATATGAATAATATTTTGAGCGGTGTACTTTTATTGTCAACATAACAACCGAGAGATGGCGATATCTTCCATGCTACACACATTATAGGTGGTTCCCAAACAGAATGGTAAAGTTTATACTCCCCCTCCACCAACAAGCATCAAACCATGGCTTGCTCGAAACAACGAGTGCCTCCAACTAACAACAGTCCTGGGGGAGTTTTGTTTGCAGTTATTTTGATTTGATTTGCATAAAGCATGGGACTGGGCATCCCGGTGACCAGCCATTTTCTCGTGAGTGAGGAGCAGAGTCCACTCCTCTTGAGAATAACCCGCCTAACATGGAAGATACGGACAACCCCAATTGATACATGAGCTATTCGAGCATACAAAACAGAATGTTTATTTGAAGGTTTAGAGTTTGGCACATACACATTTACTTGGAATGGCAGGTAGATACCGTATATAGGTAGGTATGGTGGACTCATATGGAATAACTTCGGGGTTTATGGAATTGGATGCACAAGCAGTATTCCCACTTGGTACAAGTGAAGACTAGAAAAAGACTGGGAAGCGACCAGCTAGAGAGCGACAACAGTCATGAACATGCATTAAAATTAATCAACACCGAATGTAAGCATGAGTAGGATATAATGCACCATGAACATAAATATCGTAGAGGCTATGTTGATTTTGTTTCAACTACAAGCGTGAACATGTGCCATGTCAAGCCACTCGAATCGTTCAAAAGAGGATACCACCCTATCATACCACATCACAACCATTTTAATAGCATGTTGGCATGCAAGGTAAACCATTATAAGGTCCTAGCTAATTAAGCATGGCATAAGCAACTATAATCTCTGATTGTCATTGCAAACATGTTTATTCATAATAGGCTGAATCAGGAACGATGAACTAATCATATTTACAAAAACAAGAGAGGTCGAGTTCATACCAGCTTTTCTCATCTCAGTAAGTTCATCATATAATCATCATTATTGCCTTTCACTTGCACGACCGAATAGTGTGGATAATAATAATAGAGCACGTGCATTGGACTAAGCTAGAATCTGCAAGCATTCAATTCAAGAGAGAAGACAAGGTAATCTAGGCTCTTTGTTAGATCAACAATAATGCATATAAGAGCCACTCAACATTTTCATTATGGTCTTCTCCACTCGACCCCCAAAGAACAAGAAAGAAATAAAACTATTTACACGGGAAAGCTCCCAACAAGCAAAAGAAGAACAAGAAATCTTTTTGGGTTTTCTTTTTAATTACCACTACAAGCATGGAAAGTAAACTACTTAAAGGCTACAACTAATTTTTTGTTTTTTATTCAGGTTTATTAAACACACAAGAAGAAAGCATAAAAAGGAAAATAAACTAGCATGGACGATACAATGAAAAAGTGTGAGCACCGACAACTAGCAATGAGTGTGTGAACATGAACGTAATGTCGGTGAGAAATACGTATTCCCCCAAGCTTAGGCTTTTGGCCTAAGTTGGTCTATGGCCACGTCTGGCCTGGCGGATATCCATAGTAATAGTTGGGGTCATACTGAGAAGAAGCCTCGGATTGCCACTGGTTGGCAATCACCTCCGGATCCCACTGGTAATCAGACTGTCGCGGAGGATCAAATTGTGGTTCCGGCTCTGGCTCTATAGCTGATGTAGGGTTCTGGTAGGCGTGAATGGCCTCCAACGGAACAAGCTACTTGCCTGCAGATAAATCAAACAAGTAAGGAGCAGGCAAGGTAATAGTCTCAGGATGATTTTTATCAAATATTAGTTTGTACTTAAGCTCCTTGTACCTATTCTTAACAATAAAATCATGTGCTACCATACTCTTATAATCTAGATAAACAGGAGGTAGCAACTTTTCTTCCTTCTCATAATGCCTAATAGGTATGTTAAAGTGTGCAGCAAGGCGCGAGGCAAAGATGCCTCCAAGGACGGGGCCCTTAGTACGATTAAGATTTAACCGTTTGGCAACAATAGAGCCCATACTGAATGTGTCATCACGAAACAAGGCATGGAAAAAATAACAATATCAGGGACACTCAGGTTTCCACAGTTTTGGTGCCCAATTAAGCATCTACTAGCAAATATAGCAAAGTAACGTAGAACAGGAAAGTGTATGCTAGTAATTCATGCATCAGAAACCTTCCTCATTTCCCCTACAGCAATGGTATCAATAAACCCATCCACATCATCACGATGTGGTTCCTCTACACTGCCCTCAAAAGGGATCGAACAAACCCGAAAAATCATAAAGTGACATCTCCTTATGCTCATCATATAAATAGAATTCCACCATAGGTGGTGAGCTCCTAGCATGGAAATGAAAGTTTTGCACAAAGATATTGGTGAGTAAGAGATACTGTTTGCATTGGTCATGGAGGAAGACGGTGAGGCTTGCATTCTCAGCCAATTCATAGAAATCATCATAAATCCCGGTTGCTCTCAAGAAATTATCACAAGGCCATTCACACGGCCGGACCTCCGCGGTGCGAGGGAGATTATACTTGGGCCTCTTATCCTCCTCACTCTTCTTATCCTTCGAGCTTTGGCTCGATGAGCCCGTCAAAAATCTCTTCATCTCCTTCTGAAAATTTCTGAAATTTTTAGTAACTTCAAAATAAAAGTGAACCAAACTCAATAAAATTGATAGCAACCACTCCTACAAGTGCCTAGAGACTATATCATGCATGAAAATTACTTTTGACCATATAAATTTGACATGCAAGCTCAAGAACAGGGTCACCTAAGCAACAAAAATATGCAATGAATAAAGCACTAGAACAAAAACTAATTGGACCATTAGAGGAGTCACATACCAAGGAGCAATCCCCCAAAGCAGTTTTTTGAATGGAGCTTTGAGCAAGGAGATCGAAAATGGCAACAAGATGAGCTTGGACTCGAGTTTGAGTTGGTTAGTGATGTTTGTGGGAGGAAGAAGGAGTGTGTGGTAGCTGGAATAAGTGGAGGGGAGTCACCGTGAGCCAACAAGGCAGGGGGTGCGCCCAGGGGGGTAGGGCGCCCTCCACCCTCGTGGCCAGGTGCTTGCTCCCCCTGCTGTGTTTTCAGTGCCAGATATTCTCAAATATTCTAGAAAAAACATATTTAATTTTCAGGGCATTTGGAGAACTTTTACTTTTGGGGTATTTTTTATTGCATTGATAATTCAGATAATAGAGAGAAATTACTATTTTTTCCTTTATTTAATATAAATAACAAAAAGTAAAAAGAGGGTACAGAGAGTTGTGTTTTCTAAATTCATCCATCTCATGCTCATCAAAAGGAATCCACTAACAAGGTTGATCAGGTCTTGTTAACAAACTCATTCCGAATAACATGGAACCGGAGAATTTTCGAATAACACTAGGTTACCTCAATGGGGATATGCATGTCCCCAACAATTAGTATATCATATTTCTTCTTGACAGTAGGAAGAGGAAATTCAAAACCTCCAATGGTGATTGTTGAAAATATTCCAATAGAATTGATACTGTGGACTTGAGGTTGTTTCCTTGGAAAGTGTACCGTATGCTCATTACCATTAACATGAAAAGTGACATTGCCTTTGGTGCAATCAATAACAGCCCCTGCAGTATTCAAAAAGGGTCTTCCAAGAATAGTAGACATACTATCGTCCTCGGGAATATCAAGAATAACAAAGTCCATTAAAATAGTAATGTTTGCAACCACAACAGGCACATCCTCACAAATACCGACATGTATTGCGGTTGATTTATCAACCATTTGCAAAAATATTTCAGTAGGTGTCAACTTATTCAAATCAAGTCTACGGTATAAAGAGAGAGGCATAACACTAACACCGGCTCCAAGATCACATAAAGCAGTTTTAACATAGTTTCTTTTAATGGAGCATGGTATAGTTGGTACTCCTTGATCTCCAAGTTTCTTTGGTATTCCACCCTTAAAAATATAATTAGCAAGCATGGTGGAAATTTCAGCTACCGATATCTTTCTTTTATTAGTAACAATATCGTCTTTAATGTACTTAGCATAAGGATTCATTTTAAGCATATCAGTCAAACGCATACGCAAAAAGATAGGTCTAATCATTTCAGCAAAGCGCTCAAAATCCTCATCATCCTTTTTCTTGGATGGTTTAGGAGGAAAAGGCATGGGTTTCTGAACACATGGTTCTCTTTCCTTACCGTGCTTCCTAGCAACAAAGTCTCTCTTATCATAACGTTGATTCTTTGATTGTGGGTTATCAAGATCAACAACAGGTTCAATCTCTACGTCATTATCATTGCTAGGTTGAGCATCAACATCAACATCAACATCATCATTAACATTATCACTAGGTTCATGTTCATTACCAGATAGGGTTTCAGCATCAGAAATAGAAACATCATTAGGATTCTCTGGTGTGTCAACAACAGGTTCACTAGAAGCATGCAAAGTCCTATCATTTTTCTTTTTCTTCTTTTTAGAAGGACTGGGTCTATCAATATTATTTCTCTGAGAATCCTGCTCAATTCTCTTAGGATGGCCTTCAGGGTACAAAGGTTCCTGAGTCATTCTACCACCTCTAGTCATAACTCTATCAGCATTATCATTCTTACTATTTAACTCATTGAGCAAATCATTTTGAGCTTTAAGTACTTGTTCTACTTGAGTGGTAACCATAGAAGCATGTTTACTAATAAGCTTTAGTTCACCTTTAACATTGGCCATATAATCACTCAAGTGTTCAATCATGTAAGCATTATGTTTTAATTCTTTGCCAAAATAGGCATTGAAGTTTTATTGCTTAATCATAAAGTCATCAAACTCATCCAAGCATGGGCTAGCAAACTTAGTAAGAGGGATTTCAGCTTTATCATATCTATAGAGAGAATTTACCTTTACTACCCGTGTCGGGTTATCAAGACCATGAGTTTCCTCAATAGGCGATGGACTAAAACCATGTATTTCTTCAATATGCGGCAAATTAAGACCATGTATTTCTTCAATAGGCGGTAAATTCTTAACATCTTCAGCTTTTATACCTTTTTCTTTCATAGATTTCTTCACCTCTTGCATATCTACAGGACTGAGAAATAGAATACCCCTTTTCTTCGGAGTTGTCTTAGGAGTTGGTTCAGAAATTGGATCAGGAAGTGTCCAATTATTTTCATTGGTCAACATATTATTCAAAAGAATTTCAGCTTCATCTGGTGTTCTTTCCCTGAAAACACAACCAACACAACTATCCAGGTGGTCTCTGGAAGCATCGTTAGTCCATTATAAAAGATATCAAGTATTTCATTTTTCTTAAGAGGATGATCAGGCAAAGCATTAAGTAATTGGAGAAGCCTCCCCCAAGCTTGTGGGAGACTCTCTTCTTTAATTTGCACAAAATTATATATTTCCCTTAAAGCAGCTTGTTTCTTATGAGCAGGGAAATATTTAGCAGAGAAGTAATAAATCCTGGGGACTATGCACACAACCAGGATCAATAGAATTAAACCATATCTTAGCATCACCCTTTAATGAGAACGGAAATAATTTGAGGATATAATACTAGCGAGTTTTCTCATCATTAGTGAACAGGGTGGCTATATCATTTAATTTAGTAAGATGTGCCACAACAGTTTCAGATTCATAGCCATAGAAAGGATCAGATTCAACTAAGGTAATTATCTCAGGGTCGACAGAGAATCCATAATCCTTATTAGTAACAAAGATAGGTGAAGTAGCATAAGCAGGATCATATTTCATTCTAGCATTCAGAGTTTTTTGTTTCAGCTTAGCTAATAATTTCTTAAGATCACTCCTATCATTGCAAGCAAGAAAGTCTCTAGCAGTTTCTTCATCCATAACATAACCCTCAGGAACAACAGGCAATTCATATCTAGGGGGGAAATCTTCATCATCACTTTCATCAATATTATCAGTTTCAATAATTTCATTCTCTCTAGCCCTAGCAAGTTGTTCATCAAGAAATTCACCAAGTGGCATAGTAGTATCAAGCATAGAAGTAGTTTCATCATAAGTATCATGTAAAGCAGAAGTGGTATCATGAATAACATGCGACATATCAGAATTAATAGCAGAAGCAGGTTTAGGTGTCGCAAGCTTACTTAAAACAGAAGATGAATCAAGTGCAGAGCTAGATGGCAGTTCCTTACCTCCCCTCGTAGTTGAGGGATAAATCTTGGTTCTTGGATCTTTCAAGTTCTTCATAATGATAAGCAGATATAATTCCCATGTGACTCAAAGAATAGAGCTATGCTCCCCGGCAACGACGCCAGAAAATAGTCTTGATAACCCACAAGTATAGGGGATCGCAACAGCTTTCGAGGGTAGAGTATTCAACCCAAATTTATTGATTTGACACAAGGTGAGCCAAAGAATATTCTCAAGTATTAGCAGCTGAGTTGTCAATTCAACCACACTTCGAAACTTAATATCTGCAGCAAAGTATTTAGTAGCAAAGTAATATGATAGTAGTGGTAACGATAGCAGAAGTAACAGTAGCAAAAGTAATATTTTTGGTGTTTTATAGTGATGATAACAATAGCAACGGAAAAGTAAATAAGCGAAGAACAATATATGGAAAGCTCGTAGGCAATGGATCGGTGATAGAGAATTATGCCGGATGTGGTTCATCATGTAACAGTCATAACCTAGGGTGACACAGAACTAGCTCCATTTCGTCAATGTAATGTAGGCATGTATGTTGGGGAACATAGTAATTTCAAAATTTTCCTACGCACACACGAGATCATGGTGATGCATAGCAACGAGAGGGGAGAGTGTGTCCACGTACCCTCGTAGACCAAAAGCGGAAGCGTTAGCACCACACAGTTGATGTAGTCGTACGTCTTCACGATCCGACCAATCATGCACCGAACACATGACACCTCCGAGTTCTGCACACGTTCAACTTGATGACGTCCCTTGATCTCCGATCCAGCCGAGCTTTGAGGGAGAGTTCCGTCAGCACGACGGTGTGGTGACGATGATGATGTTCTACCGACGCAGGGCTTCGCCTAAGCACCACTACGATATGACCGAGGTGGATTATGGTGGAGGGGGCACCGCACATGGCTAAAAGATCTAAGAGATCAATTGTTGTGTATATGGGGTGCCCCCTTCCTCCGTATATAAAGGGGGAAGGAGGAGGGGGGCCGGCCAAGGGGAGGAAGCACGCCCAAGGGGGGGCAATCCTACTCCAAGTAGGTCCCCCCCTTTCCTATTTGAACTAGGAGAAGGGGGAAGGAGGAGGTGGAGAGAAGGAAGGAGAAGGGGGCCCGCCGCCCCCTTCCCTTTCCCAATTCGGATTGGGACAAGGGGGGCCACGCACTACCTCCTGTTGGCTCTCCTCTTCCACCACTTTGGGCCCATGAGGCCCAATAACCCCCGGGGGGGTTCCGGTAACACCCCGGTACTCCGGTATATATCCGATAACCCCCGGAACCTTTCCAGTGTCCAAATATAGTCGTCCAATATATGAATCTTCATGTATCGACCATTTCGAGACTCCTCGTCATGTCCGTGATCACATCCGAGACTCCGAACTACCTTCGGTACATCAAAACACATAAACTCATAACATAACCGTCATTGAACTTTAAACGTGCGGACCCTACGGGTTCGAGAACTATGTAGACATGACCGAGACACGTCTCCGGTTAATAACCAATAGCAGAATCTGGATGCTCATATTGGCTCCTACATATTCTACGAAGATCTTTATCGGTCAAACCGCATAACAACATACGTTGTTCCCTTTGTAATCGGTATGTTACTTGCCCGAGATTCGATCGTCGGTATCTCAATACCTAGTTCAATCTTGTTACCGGCAGGTCTTTTTACTTGTTCCATAATACATCATCCTGCAACTAACTCATTAGTTACTATGCTTGCAAGTCTTGAGTGATGTGTATTACCGAGTGGGCCCAGAGATACCTCTCCGACAATCGGAGTGACAAATCCTAATCTTGAAATACGCCAACCCAACAAGTACCTTTGGAGACACCTGTAGAGCACCTTTATAATCACCCAGTTACGTTGTGACGTTTGGTAGCACACAAAGTGTTCCTCTGGTAAACGGGAATTGCATAATCTCATAGTCATAGGAACATGTATAAGTCATGAAGAAAGCAATAGCAACAAACTAAACGATCAAGTGCTAAGCTAACGGAATGGGTCAAGTCAATCACATCATTCTCCTAATGATGTGATCCCGTTAATCAAATGAAAACTCGTTGTCTATGGTTAGGAAACATAACCATCTTTTATTCAACGAGCTACTCAAGTAGAGGCATACTAGTGACACTCTGTTTTGTCTATGTATTCACACATGTATCATGTTTCCGGTTAAAACAATTGTAGCATGAATAATAAACATTTATCATGATATAAGGAAATAAATAATAACTTTATTATTGCCTCTAGGGCATATTTCCTTCAGTCTCCCGCTCAATAATCTAGATTACACAGTAATGATTCTAACACCCATGGAGCCTTGGTGTTGATCATGTTTTTCTCATGGAAGAGGCTTAGTCAACGGGTCTGGAACATTCAGATCCGTATGTATCTTGCAAATCTCTATGTCTCCCACCTGGACTTGATCGATGGAGTTGAAGCGTCTCTTGATGTGCTTGGTTCTCTTGTGAAATGTGGATTCCTTTGCTAAAGCAATTGCACCAGTATTGTCACAAAAGATTTTCATTGGACCCGATGCATTAGGTATAACACCTAGATCGGATATGAACTCCTTCATCCAGACTCCTTCATTTGCTGCTTCCGAAGCAGCTATGTACTCCGCTTCACATGCAGATCCCGCTACGACGCTTTGTGTAGAACTGCACCAACTGACAGCTCCACCGTTTAATAAAAACATGTATCCGGTTTGCGATTTAGAATCATCTGGATCAGTGTCAAAGCTTGCATCGACGTAACCATTTACGACGAGCTCTTTGTCACCTCCATAAATGAGAAACATATCCTTCATCCTTTTCAGGTATTTCAGGATGTTCTTGACCGCCGTCCAGTGATCCACTCCAGGATTACTTTGGTACCTCCCTACTAAAGTAATAGCAAGGCACACATCAGGTCTGGTACACAGCATTGCATACATGATAGAGCCTATGGCTGAAGCATAGGGAACATCTTTCATTTTCTCTCTATCTTCTGTAGTGGTCGGGCATTGAGTCTTACTCAACTTCACACCTTGTAACACAGACAAGAACCCTTTCTTTGCTTGATCCATTTTGAACTTCTTCAAAACTTTGTCAAGGTATTTGCTTTGTGAAAGTCCAATTAAGCGTCTCGATCTATCTCTATAGATCTTGATGCCAATATATAAGCAGCTTCACCGAGGTCTTTCATTGAAAAACTCTTATTCAAATATCCTTTTATGCTATCCAGAAATTCTATATCATTTCCAATCAACAATATGTCATCCACATATAATATCAGAAATGCTACAGAGCTCCCACTCACTTTCATGTAAATACAGGCTTCTCCAAAAGTCTGTATAAAACCATATGCTTTGATCACACTATCAAAACATTTATTCCAACTCCGAGAGGCTTGCACCAGTCCATAAATGGATTGCTGGAGCTTGCACACTTTGTTAGCTCCCTTTGGATCGACAAAACCTTCCGGTTGCATCATATACAACTCTTCTTCCAGAAATCAATTTAGGAATGCAGTTTTCACATCCATTTGCCAAATTTCATAATCATAAAATGCAGCAATTTCTAACATGATTCGAACGGACTTAAGCATCACTATGGGTGAGAAAGTCTCATCGTAGTCACTCCCTTCAACTTGTTGAAAACCTTTTGCAACAAGTCGAGCTTTATAGACAGTAATATTACCGTCAGCGTCAGTCTTCTTCTTGAAGATCCATTTATTTTCAATGGCTTTCTGATCATCGATCAAGTCAACCAAAGTCCACACTTTGTTCTCATACATGGATCCCATCTCAGATTTCATGGCCTCAAGCCATTTTGCGGAATCTGGGCTCACCATCGCTTCTTCATAGTTCGTAGGTTCATCATGGTCTAGCAACATAACCTCCAGAACAAGATTACCGTACCACTCTGGTGCGGATCTCACTTTGTTTGACCTACGAGGTTCAGTAACAACTTGATCTGAAGTTTCATGATCATCATCATTAACTTCCTCACTAATTGGTATAGGTTTCACAGGAACCGGTTTCTGTTATGAACTACTTTCCAATAAGGGAGCATGTACAATTACCTCATCAAGTTCTACTTTCCTCCCACTCACTTCTTTCAAGAGAAACTCCTTCTCTAGAAAGGATCCAAATTTAGCAACAAATGTTTTGCCTTCAGATCTGTGATAGAAGGTGTACCCAACAGTTTCCTTTGGGTATCCTATGAAGACTCATTTCTCCGGTTTAGGTTCAAGCTTATGAGGTTGAATTTTTTTAACATAAGCATCGCAGCCCCAAACTTTAAGAAACGACAACTTTGGTTTCTTGCCAAACCACAGTTCATAAGGCGTCGTCTCAACGGATTTCGGCGGTGCCCTATTTAACGTGAATGCAACCGTCTCTAAAGCATAACCCCAAAATGATAGCGGTAAATCAGTAAGAGACATCATAGATCGCAACATATCTAGTAAAGTACGATTACGACGTTCGGACACACCATTACGCTGTGGTGTTCCGGGTGGCGTGAGTTGCGAAACTATTCCGCATTGTTTCAAATGAAGACCAAACTCGTAACTCAAATATTTTCCTCCACGATCAGATCGTAGAAAATTTATTTTCTTGTTATGATGATTTTCAACTTCACTATGAAATTCTTTGAACTTTTCAAATGTTTCAGATTTATGTTTCATTAAGTAGATATACCCATATCTGCTTAAATCATCTGTGAAGGTGAGAAATAACGATACCCGCCGCGAGTCTCAACATTCATCGGACCACATACATCTGCATGTATGATTTCCAACAAATCTATTGCTCGCTCCATAGTTCCGGAGAACAGCGTTTTAGTCATCTTGCCCATGAGGCACGGTTCGCAAGTACCAAGTGATTCATAATCAAGTGATTCCAAAAGCCCATCAGCATGGAGTTTCTTCATGCGCTTTATACCAATATGACATAAACGGCAGTGCCACAAATAAGTTGCACTATGATTATCAACTCTGCATCTTTTGGCTTCAATATTATGAATATGTGTATCACTACTATCGAGATTCAATAAGAATAGACCACTCTTTAAGGGTGCATGACCATAAAAGATATTACTCATATAAATAGAACAACCATTATTCTCTGATTTAAATGAATAACCATCTCGCATCAAACAAGATCTAGATATAATGTTCATGCTCAACGCTGGCACCAAATAACAATTATTCAGGCCTAAAACTAATCCCGAAGGTAAATGTAGAGGTAGCGTGCCGACTACGATCACATCGACTTTGGAACAATTTCCCACGCGCATCATCACCTCATCCTTAGCCAATCTTCGCTTAATCCGTAGTCCCAGTTTCGAGTTGCAAATATTAGCAACAGAACCAGTATCAAATACCCAAGTGCTACTGCGAGCATTAGTAAGGTACACATCAATAACATGTATATCACATATACCTTTGTTCACCTTGCCATCCTTCTTATCTGCCAAATACTTGGGGAAGTTCCGCTTCAAGTGACCAGTCTATTTGCAGTAGAAGAACTCAGTTTCAGGCTTAGGACCAGACTTGGGTTTCTTCTCTTGAGCAGCAACTTGTTTTACATTCTTCTTGAAGTTCCCCTTCTTCTTCCCTTTACCCTTTTTCTTGAAACTAGTGGTCTTGTTGACCATCAACACTTGATGCTCCTTTTTGATTTCTACCTCCACAACCTTTAGCATTGCGAAGAGCTCGGGAATTGTCTTATCCATCCCTTGCATATTATAGTTCATCACAAAGCTTTTGTAGCTTGGTGGCAGTGATTGAAGAACTCTGTCAATGACACTATCAACAGGAAGATTAACTTCCAGTTGAGTCAAGTGATTATGATACCCAGACATTTTGAGTATATGTTCACTGACAGAACTATTCTCCTCCATCTTGCAGCTATAGAACTTATTGGAGACTTCATATCTCTCAATCCGGGCATTTGCTTGAAATATTAACTTCAACTCCTAGAACATCTCATATGCTCCATGACGTTCAAAACATTGTCGAAGTCCCGGTTCTAAGTCGTAAAGCATGGCACACTGAACTATCGAGTAGTCATCAGCTTTACTCTGCCAAACGTTCTTAAAGTTGTCAGCAGCATCTGCAGCAGGCCTGGCACCGAGCGGTGCTTCCAGGACGTAATTCTTCTGTGCAGCAATGAGGATAATCCTCAAGTTACGGACCCAGTCCGTGTAATTGCTACCATGATCTTTTAACTTTGCTTTCTCAAGGAACACATTAAAATTCAACGGAACAACAGCACGAGCCATCTATCTACAATCAACATAGACAAGCAAATAACTATCAGGTACTAAGTTCATGATAAATTTAAGTTCAACTAATCATATTACTTAAGAACTCCCACTTAGATAGACATCCCTCTAATCCTCTAAGTGATCACATGATCCAAATCAACTAAACCATGTCCAATCATCACGTGAGATGGAGTAGTTTCAATGGTGAACATCACTATGTTGATCATATCTACTATATGATTCACGCTCGACCTTTCGGTCTTAGTGTTCCGAGGCCATATCTGCATATTCTAGGCTCGTCAAGTTTAACCTGAGTATTCCGCGTGTGCAACTATTTTGCACCCGTTGTATTTGAACGTAGAGCCTATCACACCCGATCATCACGTGGTGTCTCAGCACGAAGAACTTTCGCAACGGTGCATACTCAGGGAGAACACTTATACCTTGATAATTTAGTGAGAGATCATCTT
Organism: Triticum dicoccoides; assembly: GCF_002162155.2. NCBI lineage: Eukaryota > Viridiplantae > Streptophyta > Magnoliopsida > Poales > Poaceae > Triticum > Triticum dicoccoides. The sequence goes on along the minus strand of NC_041380.1, from coordinate 322,806,887 downwards.
ATAATGCTACCGTCAATCAAAGCAAGATAAGATGCATAAAAGATAAACATCACATGCAATCAATATAAGTGATATGATATGGACATCATCATCTTGTGCTCGTGATCTTCATCTCCGAAGCACCATCATGATCACCATTGTCACCGGCATGACACTTTGATCTCCATCGTAGCATCATTGTCATCTTGCCAACTTATGCTTCTACGACTATCGCTACCGCTTAGTGATAAAGTAAAGCATTACAGGGCGATTGTATTGCATACAATAAAGCGACAACCATATGGCTCCTGCCAGTTGCCGATAACTTGGTTACAAAACATGATCATCTCATACAATAAAATATAGCATCATGCCTTGACCATATCACATCACAACATGCCCTGCAAAAACAAGTTAGACGTCCTCTACTTTGTTGTTACAAGTTTTACGTGGCTGCTACGGGCTGAGCAAGAACCGTTCTTACCTACGCATCAAAACCACAACGATAGTTCGTCAAGTTACCGACAGGTCTTTTTACTCGTTCCGTAATACATCATCCCGTAAAATAACTCATTAGTTACTATGCTTGCAAGGCTTGAGTGATGTGTATTACCGAGTGGGCCCAGAGATACCTCTCTGACAATCGGAGTGACAAATCCTAATCTTGAAATACGCCAACCCAACAAGTACCTTTGGAGACACCTGTAGAGCACCTTTATAATCACCCAGTTACGTTGTGACGTTTGGTAGCACTAAAAGGGTTCCTCTGGTAAACGGGAGTTGCATAATATCGTAGTCACAGGAACATGTATAAGTCATGAAGAAAGCAATATCAACAAACTAAACGACCAAGTGATAAGCTAACGGAATGGGTCAAGTCAATCACATCATTCTCCTAATGATGTGATCCCGTTAATCAAATGACAACTCTTTGTCTGTGGTTACGAAACATAACCATGTTTGATTCAACGAGCTAGTCAAGTAGAGGCATACTAGTGACACTCTGTTTTGTCTATGTATTCATACATGTATCATGTTTCCGATTAATACAATTCTAGGATGAATAATAAACATTTATCATGATATAAGGAAATAAATAATAACTTTATTATAGCCTCTAGCGCATATTTCCTTCAATGTATTCCGAATATAATCATACGTGCTTATGGAAAAGAACTTGCATGACATCTTTTGTCCTACCCTCCAATGGCAGCGGGGTCCTATTGGAAACTAAGGGATATTAAGGCCTCCTTTTAATAGAGTACCGGAACAAAGTATTAACACATAGTGAATACATGAACTCCTCAAACTACGGTCATCATCGGTAAGTATCCCGATTATTGTCACTTCGGGGTTAACGGATCATAACACATAATAGGTGACTATAGACTTGCAAGATAGGATCAAGAACTCTCATATATTGATGAAAACATAATAGGTTCAGATCTGAAATCATGGCACTCGGGCCCTAGTGACAAGCATTAAGCATAGCAAAGTCATAGCAACATAAATCTCAGAACATAGTGGATACTAGGGATCAAACCCTAACAAAACTAACTCGATTACATGATAAATCTCATCCAACCCATCACCCTCATGCAAGCCTATGATGGAATTACTCACGCACGGTGGTGAGCATCATGAAATTGGTGATGGAGGAAGGTTGATGATGACGATGGCGATGGATTCCCCTCTTCGGAGCCCCGAACGGACTGCAGATCAGCCCTCCCGAGAGAGTTTAGGGCTTGGCGGCGGCTCTGTATCGTAAAATGCGATGAATCCTTCTCCTTGGTTTTTTCTCCTCGAAAGTGAATATATGGAGTCAAGGTTGAGGTAGGTGGAGTGTCAGGGGGCCCATGAGGCAGGGGGCGCGCCCAGGGGGGCAGGCACGCCCCCACCCTCGTGGACAGGTGGAGGCCCCCCTAGCGTGGATCTTCCTTCCAGTATTTATTATATATGCCAAAATAATTCTCCGTTGATTTTCAGGTCATTCTGGGAACTTTTATTTCTGCACAAAAATAACACCATGGCAATTCTACTGAAAATAACGTCAGTCCGGGTTAGTTCCATTCAAATCATGCAAGTTAGAGTCCAAAACAAGGGCAAAAGTGTTTGGAAAAGTAGATACGACGGAGACGTATCAGACCCACACATTTATAAAGGAGGAGTAGATGGTGTTATTAGACGTTGTGTATCTGAGCATGAACAGGAACAGATCCTACGCAAGTGTCACTCCGAGGCTTATGGAGGACACCATGCTAGATATAGAACTGCACATAAGGTATTGCAATCCGGTTTTTATTGGCCTACTCTCTTCAAGGATGCCCGTAAGTTTGTCTTGTATTGTGATGAATGTCAAAGAATTGGTAATATTAGTAGACGTCAAGAAATGCCTATGAATTATTCACTTGTTATGGAACCATCTGATGTTTGGAGCTTTGATTATATGGGACCGTTTCCATCCTCTAATGGGTATACACATATTTTAGTTGTTGTTGATTACGTTACTAAGTGGGTAGAAGCTATTCCAACTAGTAGTGCTAATTATAACACCTCTATTAAGATGCTTAAAGAAGTTATTTTTCCGAGGTTTGGATTCCCTAGATACTTAATGACTGATGGTGGTTCACATTTTATTCATGGTGCTTTTCGTAAGATGCTTGTTAAGTATGATGTTAATCATAGAATTGCATCTCCGTATCACCCGCAGTCTAGTGGTCAAGTAGAATTGAGTAATAGAGAGCTTAAATTAATTTTGCAAAAGACTGTTAACAGATCTAGAAAGAATTGGTCAAAGAAACTTGATGATGCATTATGGGCATATAGAACTGCATATAAAAATCCTATGGGTATGTCTCCATATAAAATGGTTTATGGAAAAGCTTGTCACTTACCTCTCGAACTAAAACATAAGGCATATTGGGCCATTAAAGAGATCAACTATGACTTCATATTTGCCGGTGAGAAGAGACTATTTGACATTAGCTCACTTGACGAATGGCGAACCCAGGCCTATGAGAATGCCAAACTGTTTAAAGAAAAATTTAAAACATGGCATGACAAAAGGATACAAAAACACGAGTTTAATGTAGGTGATTATGTATTCTTATACAAATCTCATTTAAGATTTTTTGCAGGAAAACTCCTCTCTAGATGGGAAGGTCCTTACGTCATCGAGGAGGTCTATCGTTCCAGTGCCATAAAAATCAACAACTTCGAAGGCACAAATCCGGGGGTGGTGAACGGTCAAAGAATCAAACATTATATCTCAGGTAATCCAATAAAAGTTGAAACTAATGTTATTGAAACCGTAACCCAAAGGAATACATAAGGGACACTTTCCAGAACATTTCAGACTCCGAAAAGGAAGAGGTATGTGGTACGGTAAGTAAACCGACTCCAAAACAGTTCTAATAGCAATTTTTCTCTGTTTTGGAATATTTAAGAAAATAGGAAAGTAAGAAGCACTCCGGGAAGGACACGAGGCTTCCACGAGGGTGGAGGGCGCGCCCCTGCCTCGTGGGCACCTCGTGTGCTCTCCAGACTCCGTTTTCTTGCATGATACTTCTTTTGGTCTGTAAAAATTCATTATATAATGTCCCGAAGGCTTTGATCACCGTACCACACAATTATCCTCTGTTTTTGTTTGGAGCTGTTCTCTGCCAGAGTTGTCAAGGCCAGGCATCATGTCGTCCTCCTCCTTCAACAATGACGGCAACGATGCTTGGCTAATGAAGATAGAGCTGAAGAGAGAAGAACCGAGAGAGATCAACAATGATGATGGGATCAATAAGGTCATGGAGGATAAAGTTCTGGTAGTAGAAGACAAAGACATCCTTCAACCTCATCACTATCTTCTTACCCCAACGGAGATTGAAGCTTTCAAGATGGTTGAGTTAGCTCGCATTCAAAACAAGTATCTCACACGTGAATTTTTTTTGTTGAAGGAGCATATCATCGCACTCAAGGGCATTATCCGCAAATTGGAGGATCTCCTATGCTCGAGTGCGACTATCCATCATCACCACCATCTTATTCACCAACAAAGAAGAACTGAGTATCTGGTATGGGCACTCCCCTTGGCAACTGCCAAGCTTGGGGGAGTGCCCCGGTATCGTATCACCATCACACTTTTATCTTTACCGTTCTTCTTAGTTCGATGCTTTTGGTTATATCTTGATCTAGTAGAATAAAGTTTTAGTATGATCAAGTTTTGATTTTTGCTTTATGATCCTTCTATGTAATCGAGTCCGTGAGCTATATATAATAAAGATTATTTATGAGTCAAGGGCCTGATTATCTTCCATGATCTGGAGGGAATAAAAATAAAAGAGAAGAGAAAGAATAAAAAGAAATAAAGAGATCATATGGATAATATGGAGAGTAATGACTTCACATATAAAGAGTATGATGAATAAAAGTTGTTGAGAGTTGACAAACATAGTTTTGGTCATCATTGTAATTAATAGGAAGTAATAAAGAAAGAGAGGTTTTCACATATAAATATACTATCTTGGACATCTTTTATGATTGTGAGCACTCCTTAAAATATGACATGCTAAAAGGTTGATGTTGGACAAGGAATACAACGTAATGGGTTGTGTTTTATTACATCTGAAATAAATTATATTGTCATGGATCATCCAACATGTTGAACTTGCCTTTCCCCTTCATGCTAGCAAAATTCTTTGCACCAAGTAGAGATACTACTTGTGATGCGGAGCATCCAAGGTCATCCCCATGGACCTACCATCGTCTCACCAAGTGCCTAGCAGACCCATGACATGAGCACGTGCAAGAGCTCTTGAAACCGAGGTGACATCTCTCCTCTCACATTTCCACTTTGATGCACATGAGACATGTCTACTACCTCATACAGACACTTTGTGCATACTCAGGTATCATGGAGAAACTAAGGATCAAGGAGAAGAGGAAAAGGAAGATGGACGTGAAGACGAAGAATAAGAAGTGATGAAGAAGAAGCTACAGGCTCCAGACGACCGGCCAGGAACGGAGCTCCGACGATCTCCAGGCTCCGGACGTCCGGCCCTCTCCGGACGATCGACGCCACCGCACCCGAGCCAAATCTACGGATTTCCGGAGTCCAACGGACGACCGACGCCCGGACGTCCGACCTTGACCGGGCGTCCGACCGAAGACCACCCGAGCCGAATCTAAGGACGTCTGACAAGCACCGGACGTCCGGACCCTTGCAAGCCTCCGGACGACCGATGACTCCCGGACGTCCGACGCCTGTGTGTTGTTTCGTGTTGGGCCACAGCCCATGTACCCCTTCGCCCCCTCTTTTGCACTAAGACTATATATAGACCTCCTATTCCTTTTAGCTAGGGTTAGCAAAGGATTAGCTCATATTTTCTATGAGAGCTTTGCTCATCCACTTGGTTACCTTCTCCTCGGAGATTCGAGCCTCCACCGGAGAAGATCCCCCAAGCCGATTCAAGATCCCTTTTAGGGAAGAACTCAAGACCTCCTTTGGAGAAGAACCGGCTATCATGTACCGTCCGTTGTTGAATTTGGATCTTGTATCTCCTATCGTGTTTCGAGGATCTAGCAGTTGTGTGATCATTCTTGTTGGTTTGAGTGTCTCTCTCTTGTGTTTTCCCCGTGTTTACCCTCGTTTCCCTCCTCGTGTTCTTTGTGTTCATCGTGAGATCCGCTCCTTTGGTGAAAGATCGGCCGATTAGGGTTCTACCCTACATCATCTTGGTATCAAGAGCCTCGTTGATCATGATTTTGGAGCCTCCCCGTTGTGTTGCTAGCCTTGTTTTTGTTGTTTGTGTCCCAAATTCGAAAATCCTCCACAAAAATAGGCCCAATATTTTTTGTGATTTGTTGGTGTGTTGAAATTTTGTTGGATTTGATCCATGGATTTGTTTTGTTTTGAGTGGATCTAGCTTTTTCCCCTTGTCTCCACCCTTTCCATCCACAAAATCCTCCGGACTCGACGAATTTCCACGTCTCCACCACGAACCCTAGATGTTCACTCCATGCCCAAAGTTCGCCCAGGCATCAGACGTCAGACCCCTGCCGGATGTCCGACGACTGGACGACCGGCCCAGCACGGACGTCTGACGACCCCTGACGAAACTGAATTTTTTTTCAGTTTTGCACAACCACCACCCCACATTTCCGCATACGCACTCCTACCACCTATACACCATCACCACTTCCGCAGACCACCACCTTTCCTTGCCCATTTCATACTCCGACACATGTTGCCACCTCGAGCTTTGAGAATTTGAGTTGTGGTTCCGTATCCTTTTGTGTTTTGGCTATCTAGGTACAGTTTGACATCACCATCATCGCCGCTCATCTTCGCCATGGACGCGTCATCAACAACGACCACCTCGACTACATCTTGGTATTCGGTCCACCATTTTGACACCATACCGTAAGCAAGAACGACAACCTCGCCTTGGTATTGGACATATCACTCTTGCCATTACATTGATAGCCATCATAGCCTTACTCCTTTGCGTTGCTTACCCTTCGAGACTAGCCATTGAGTATTCCCAGCAACGAGACTTTTGCACATTAGTGATCATACTTCCCATAGCATACATATATCATTGTTGCATATATTGGTATCATCTCTTGTGTCACAAAGTTATCATCGCATGCACAATTACTCTCTTGGTTCGTCAAGCATTGCATGAGAAAAGAGCTCAAACATCAAAGAGCCAAACAAGCTTTTAAGCAAAAAAGAAAGACAAGCAAAGAGCTTTTAAGCAAGCACCATAACATCATACAACATTAAGATTGTCATACTTGATCATCTTGGATCATATCATAGAAACACCTTGCATAGAGCATACTTGGGATAGAAGTCGTTGCATTTTTTTCTTAGTAGGTTGTGCACAAGTCTTGTATCCGCCTATTGTGCAATCGTGCTAGCGTCTCTCTAGTGTTGTGCAACAAGAGCATTTTTGTGGTTTCCACATTTTGGCTCATCCTTGGTTTCCCAACCCCCACTTATCTCTTTGCGTGTGTGTTTCCGTGTACATTGTATTGCTTGGTCTACTTGTTACATTGCATCTTGCGAATCTTTTCCAACATTATTGAAGCTCACTTACAATTGCATCAAATTTTTTGCCACCATCCTAACCAAGCTCCAGCATAAGCTTTTACTTGTGTAGGTGTGAGAAACCGACAAGAATTGGTACCAATTGTGTTATTTCCTTGTCCACATTGGAGTGATCATTGATCCACTTTCAACTTCGGTCAAGGTACATTTGGTATTCGTTCTTCTCTTTCTACCACTCACATTGTGTATCTTGGAATGATGGATAGGCCAAGTACTTCTACCAACCCACTCTTCATTGAGCACGACGATGACATGAACTCCTACGTCACCAAGAGTCACCTCTTTGGTGCACAACATGCTTTGCATCAAGAGCAACAAGCAATGAGTGAACGCATCGACAACCTCGCCGCCGACTTGCGACTCTCCGAGCAACGTACAAGGGACTACTTAGACCACAAGCTCGACGATCACAAGCAAGAGAATGACGCAAGGATGGACGAAATTCGCGCTTTGTTGCCCAACCGCTCTTCTTCCACTTCGTCTTCATCAAGAAGGATTCACTCAAGTCGACACTCCGATTTCACCCTCTCCGGCTCAAGTACACCGACATCGAACACTCTACGCCATGCCGCGCGCAACGATCGTCAAGCAAGCCTCAGTCCTCTACATGACACTGACTCTCAAGAGCGCCGATAATGTCAAACCCAAGAGGCTTTTGCTCTAGCACGAGAACGACAAAGACAACACCAACATGAAGAGGAAGAGTGAGCACGTCTACACCAAAATGCACAAGATGCCGAGGCACAACACCAAGAAAAACAACTCTGTGACGCTCAAGTACTTGCGGCGCAACAAGCCCTCCGAGATTCAAGTCGAGCCGTAGCCAACCGAGGCTGACAAGCTTGTGAACATGAAGAAGCACTTCGCGAAGAAATTCAAGAACGAAGATTTCAAGCTCGCGTGCATCGTCAAGTTCCTCATCGAGCTCGATAAGCTCCTCCACAGGCTCGCCAAGAACATCAAGTTCATCAAGAGCATGACGAAAATGGAAATCCTCCAAGACAAGAGCAACATGAGGTTGACAACCCTCCTCACCAAGAGCAACACGAGCTTGACAATCATCAAAAACATGGGCGTCATTATCCCCGACCCCAACACAATGAAGAGCAACGCTACGGAAAGCTCAAGTTCACCATGCCCAAGTTCAACGAAAGCAATGATCCCGAAGAATACCTTTCATGGGCATTGAAGGTCTACAAAATCTTCCTCTTGTACAACTACGATGAAGAGAAGAAGATCGCGATGGCATCCCTTGAGTTCCAAGACTATGTCCTCATTTGGTGGGAACAAGTTCTCGAGCGCCGAGAGGCAAGAGGTGAACCACCCATCACTACTTGGGCGCAAATGAAGGATGTCATGAGAGCATGATTTGTGCCTACCTACTACAACTGCGACCTCTTCAAGAAACTCCAACTACTCAAGGAAGGAACCAAGAGCATTGAAGAGTACTACAAGGAGATGGAGATTGCCATGATACGAGCCAATGTCACGGAAGAGGATGAGCAAACAATGGCACGTTTCTTGAATGGACTCAACCATCCTATCAAGAAGATCGCCGACTTCCAACCATACTCGAACCTCATCGAGCTGCATCAAGCGACCAAAGCGGAACGTCAAGTGCAAGACGATTACAAGTATGCCAAGTTCTCATCCAAGTCATACGATTTCTCCAACACCCAAGCTTCAACGACTCCAACTCCATCTACCAAGCCTTCTACAAGCAACGTCGACAAGTCGAGTTCCAAGAAAGCTTCATCAACTCCAAGTCATCCTACTACTACAAGCAACTTCAAGCCAAGAGCTTCATCATCATCCACTCCAACTGATGAGACCGTCAAGACGAGTTCCTTCAAATGCTTCACATGTGGAGGCCGAGGCCACAAGTCCTATGAATGCACCAACAAGCAGACCATGATACTCAACAACGACGGCACCTTCGACTCGATGAGTGAAGGAGAAATGGACGCTCTTGAGCAAGTCGCCATGCACCGGCAAGTGAACGATGAAGAGGAACAAGTCTTTTGCGATGAAGATTCAAGTCCCGCTCTTGTTGCCTCCAAGGTCTTGACTCTCTAACATCACCAAGACGAATACCAAAGATGCCACATATTCCACACCAAAGTCGGCATCAATGGACGGTCCGTCAAGGTCATCATCGATGGAGGGAGTTGTCATAACCTCGCAAGTGGAGAACTTTGCTCCAAGCTCCAATTGCCCAAGACGAAGAACCCACATCCATACAAAGTGCAATGGCTTAGCGACTCCGGCACTATCCAAGTCGAGCATCGAGTACAAGTCTCCTTCAGAATTGGCGCCTACGAAGACACTTTGGAGTGCGACGTCGTTCCAATGACCGTTTGCCACCTCCTCCTTGGACGCCCATGGCAATTTGATAGAGGAGTCATCCACAACGGTCGAACGAACCACTACATCTTCAAGATGAAGGGCAAGGAGTACGTACTTCGTCCCATGTCTCCAAGCCAAGTGATCACCGACAAGCAAGCCACCCATCATGGAGAGAATAGTGAGAGAGCGAGCCACCAAAAAGAGAGTGAGCACCTCAAGCCCAAATCGAGCGCCTCCATGATGAGCGACAAAAAAAACTTAATCCTATTTGCCACCAAAAGTGAGATAAGAGGAGTGTGTGAGAACCCATCTAGTATCCTACACTACGTCCTTTTGTGCAAGGACAATGCACCACAAGCTAACACCTCTCACACTCTTCCTCTAGTGGTGTCTTCTCTTTTGCAGGAATTTGACGATGTTTTCCCCGACGAGCTACCTCCGGGACTACCTCCCCTACGAGGCATTGAGCACCACATCGACCTCATCCTAGGAGCACCGCTTCCGAACAAAGCTTCCTACCGCGTCAACCCCGAAGAAACCAAAGAAATACAAAGGCAAGTAAAGCATCTCATAGACCATGGACATGTGCGTGAAAGTTTGAGCCTTGTGCCGTCCCGGTCATTCTTGTGCCAAAACGAGATGGTAGCTTTCGCATGTGCTCCGATTGTAGACCTATCAATGCTATCACCGTTCGTTATAGGTATCCCATCCCATGCCTGATATGCTTGATGAAGTTAGTGGTGCCACTATCTTTTCAAAAATCGATCTTAAAAGTGGTTACTATCAAATCCGCATACAAGAGGGTGATGAATGGAAAACTGTTTTCAAAACCAAGTTTGGGTTGTATGAGTGGTTAGTTATGCCTATGGGTCTATCGGAAGCACCAGGTACTTTTATGCGCCTTATGAATCATGTCTTTCGCCCTTACATTGGTGTGTTTGTTGTGGTCTACTTTGATGATATCCTTGTTTTTAGCAAGTCTCTCAAAGAGCATGTAACCCATGTCTGAACCATTTTACAAACTCTTCGAAAAGAGCGTCTCTATGCTAATATGGAGAAATGCCTTTTTGGTGTTAACAAGCTCCTTTTCTTGGGTTTTTTTGTATCTTCTAAGGGTGTTCACGTTGATGAGTCCAAGATCAATGCTATTAATACTTGGCCACAACCAACCAATTTGCAACAAGTGCGTAGCTTTCTTGGCCTTGTGGGTTTCTATCATCGCTTTGTGAAAGACTTTAGCACCATTGCTTCGCCTTTGCATGCTTTGAGCAAGAAGAATGCGCCTTTTGTTTGGGGACCATCCGAAGATACCGCTTTCAATGAGCTTAAGAATTTGCTTACTCATGCTCCCGTGCTTGCATTACCCAACTTTGAAAGGCCCTTTGAGATTCAATGCGATGCTAGCGGTAATGGCATAGGAGGTGTGTTAACGCAACAGAAGCGCCCCATAGCTTACTTTAGTGAGAAACTCTCTGCCACACAACTCAATTACCCCATCTATGACAAAGAGCTCTATGCTTTAGTCCGCGTTTTGCATGAATGGGAACACTATCTTCGCCCTCATGAATTTATCATTCATACCGATCATGAAACGCTCAAGTATCTTAAGGGCCAAACCAAGTTGAACAAGCATCATGCTAAATGGAGTGAATTTATTGAGTCTTTTCCTTATGTCATCAAGTACATTAAGGGTAAGGAAAACATTATGGCGGATGCCCTTTCCCGTATATGCATGCTTGTTACTCAACTTGAATTGGATGTCATTGGGTTTGAGCACATAAAAGACTTGTATGAGCATGATCCTACTTTTGCTACTCCTTATGCCAAGTGTTTGATGCACACCTCTTGGGAACGCTATTACATCAAAGATGGATATCTTATGAGAGCTAACAAACTTTGCATCCCTGAGTCTTCTCTTTGTTTGTTGCTTTTGCAGGAATCTCATGGAGGAGGCTTAATGGGACATTTTGGATGCGACAAGACGTTCGCTATGCTCTCAAGGAACTACTATTGGCCCAAGATGTTTCGTGACGTCAACCGCTTCACCAACCGATGCTCTACATGTCACAAAGCTAAGTCCAAAGCTCAATCCCATGGCCTTTATATGCCTCTACCAATTCCATATCAACCATGGGAAGACATTAGCATGGACTTTGTACTTGGTTTGCCTAGGACTAGAAATGGGAAGAATTCGGTATTTGTAGTTGTGGACCGTTTCTCAAAAATGGCACATTTCATTCCTTGCAACAAGATAGATGATGTTTCACATGTTGCTACTCTCTTTTGTAGGGAAATATTGCGTCTACACAGAGTGCCAAAGACGATCGTCTCGGACCGCGACGTCAAGTTCCTTAGCTACTTTTGGAAGACCCTATGCACCAAGCTCGGAATCAAGGTACTCTTCTCCATGGCGTATCATCCACAAACCGACGGCCAAATGGAAGTTACCAACCGCACACTCTCCGCTCTACTTCGAGTACTCATCAAGAAGAACATCAAGGAGTGGGAGGAGTGCCTACCTAGCACCGAGTTCGCCTATAACCAAGCAAGACACTCAACAACCGGCAAATCCCCCTCAGAGGTCGTCTACGGATTCAACCCTTTGTCCCCATTGGACATTCTCCCTCTACCACTCCAAGAGCGCATCAATTTGGATGCAAGTGCACGTGTGACTCATCTCAAGAAGGTGCATAAAGATACAAGACATACTATCAAGCGCCAAGTAAAACAACTTGCGACCAAGCTCAGCATCAATAAGCACCCCATGGTATTCAACATTGGTGATCTCGTGTGGCTACACCTTCGCAAGGACCGCTTTCCACAAGAACGCAAGTCCAAGATTCGATCACGAGCGGATGAACCCTTCAAGGTGCTTGCATGCTACAATGACAACGCCTACAAGATCGACATTCCACGCGACAAGTACTCCGTGAGCGACATCTTCAACGTCAAAGATCTCTCTCCCTACCATGGTGATGAAGAATTTGATCCGAGGATGGATCTTCCCCAAGGGAGGGGAGATGATGCGGAGCATCCCAAGGTCATCCCCATGGACCTACCATTGTCTCACGAAGTGCCTAGCGGACCCATGACACGAGCACGTGCAAGAGCTCTTGAAACCGAGGTGACATCTCTCCTCTCACATTTCCATTTTGATGCACATGAGACATGGCTACTACCTCATACAGACACTTTGTGCATACTCAGGTATCATGGAGAAGCTAAGGAGCAAGGAGAAGAAGAAGAGGAAGATGGACGTGAAGACGGAGAAGAAGAAGTGATGAAGAAGAAGCTACAGGCTCCGGACGACTGGCCAGGACCGGACGTCCGATGATCTCCAGGCTCCGGTCATCCAGCCCTCTCCGGACGACCGATGCCACCGCACCCGAGCCAAATCTACGGATTTCTGGAGTTCAACGGACGACCGAAGCCCAGACATCCAACCCCGAGCGGACGTCCGATCGAAGACCACCCGAGCCGAATCTATGGACGTCCGATAGGCACCGGACGTCCGGACCCTCGCGAGCCTCCGGACGACCGGTGACTCCCGGACGTCCAACGCCTGTGTGTTGTTTCATGTTGGGCCGCAGCCCATGTACCCCTTCGCCCCCCTCTTTTGCACTAAGACTATATATAGAACTCCTATTCTTCTAGCTAGGGTTAGCAAAGGATGAGCTCATATTTTGTGTGAGAGCTTTGCTCATCCACTTGGTTACCTTCTCCTCGGAGATTCGAGCCTCCACCGGAGAAGATCCCCCAAGCGGATTCAAGAACCCTTTTAGGGAAGAACTCAACACCTACTTTGGAGAAGAACCGGCTACCATGTACCGTCCGTGTTTCGAGGATCTAGCACTTGTGTGATCATTCTTATCGGTTTGAGTGTCTCTCTCTTGTGTTTTCCCTGTGTTTACCCTCGTTTCCCTCCTCGTGTTCTTCGTGTTCATTGTGAGATCCGCTCCTTTCATGAAAGATCGGCCAATTAGGGTTCTACCCTACATCAACTTGTGTTTCCAAATATCCTTAAACCTAGTTTTTCCATGAGAGTGCACCATATCTACCTATGGATTCAGTAAGATCCTTCAAGTAAGATGTTATTGTTGCAAGCAATAAAAATTGCTCTCTAAATATGTATGATTTATTAGTGTGGAGAAAATATGCTTTATACGATCTTGTGATGTGGAAGAAATAAAAGCGACGGACTTCATAATAAAAGTCCATATCACAAGTGGCAATATAAAGTGATGTTCTTTTGCATTAAGATTTCATGCATCCAACCATAAAATCACATGACAACCTCTGCTTCCCTCTGCGAAGGGCCTATCTTTTATCCTTGTCTTATACTTTATACAAGAGTCATGGTGATTTTCACCTTTCCTTTTTACATTTTATCCTTTGGCAAGCACTGTGTGTTGGAAAGATCCTGATACATATAGCTAATTGCATGTCAGTTTTCAAGAACTATTATTGTTGACATTACCCTTGAGGTAAAAGGTTGGGAGGAAAAACTATAAGCCCCTATCTTTCTCTGTGTCCGATTAAAACTTCATACCCATAAATATTGCGTGAGTGTTAGCAATTGTGAAAGACTAAATGATAGTTGAGTATGTGCACTTGCTCAAAAGCTCTTATATTGACTCTTCCTGATGTTATGATAAATTGCAATTGCTTCAATGACTGAGATTACAGTTTGTTAGTTTTCAATGAAGTTTCTGATTCATACTTGAAATTGTGAATGAATTGTTACTTTAGCATAAGAAATCATATGACAATATATATATATATATATATATATATATATATATATATATGTTGCTGTTATAAGAATGATCATGATGCCCTCATGTCCGTATTTTGTTTTATCGACACCTCCATCTCTAAACATGTGGACATATTTTTCGTTATCGGCTTCCGCTTGAGGACAAGAGAGGTCTAAGCTTGGGGGAGTTGATACGTCCATTTTGCATCATGCTTTTATATCAATATTTATTGCATTATGGGCTGTTATTACACATAATGTCACAATACTTATGCCTATTCTCTCTTATTTTACAAGGTTTACATGAAGAGGGACAATGCCGGCAGCTGGAATTCTGGGCTGGAAAAGGAGCAAATATTGGAGACCTATTCTGCACAACTTCAAAATTCCTAAAACTTCACGGGAGAATGTTTTGGAATATATAAAAAATACAGGCGAAAGAATTAACCAGAGGGGGCCCACACCCTAGCCACGAGGGTGGGGGGCGCGCCCCCTGTCTCATGGGCCCTCTGGCAGGCCTTCTGTGCCCATCTTCTGCTATATGAAGTCTTTCGTCCGAGAAAAAATCATAAGCAAGCTCAGGGACAAAACTCCGCCGCCACGAGGTGGAACCTTGGTGGAATCAATCTAGGGCTCCGGCGGAGTTGTTCTGTCAGAGAAACATCCCTCCGGGAGGGGGAAATCATCACCATCGTCATCACCATCGATCCTCTCATTGAGAGGGGGTCAATCTCCATCAACATCTTCACCAGCACCATCTCATCTCAACCATCTCATCTCAAACCCTAGTTCATATCTTGTATCCAATCTTTGTCTCAAAACCTCATATTGGTACATGTGGGTTACTAGTAGTGTTGATTACTCCTTGTAGTTGATGCTAGTCGGTTTATTCGGCGGAATATCATATGTTCAGATCCTTTATGCATATTAATACCCCTCTTAACATGAATATGATTTGTGAGTAGTTACATTTGTTCCTGAGGACATGGGAGAAGTCTTGCTATAAGTAGTCATGTGAATTTGGTATTCGTTCGATATTTCGATGAGATGTATGTTGTCTCTCCTCTAGTGGTGTCATGTGAACATCGACTACATGACACCTCACCATTGTTTGGGCCTAGGGGAAGGCATTGGGAAGTAATAAGTAGATGATGGGTTGCTAGAGTGACAGAAGCTTAAACCCTAGTTTATGAGTTGCTTCATAAGGGACTGATTTGGATCCATATGTTTCATGCTATGGTTAAGTTTACCTTAATACTTCTTTTGTAGTTGTGGATTCTTGCAAGAGGGTTAATCATAAGTGGGATGCTTGTCCAAGGAAGGGCAGTACCCAACCACCGGTCCACCCACATATCAAATTATCAAAGTACCAAACACGAATCATATGAACGTGATGAAAACTAGCTTGACGATAATTCCCATGTGTCCTCGGGAGTGCTTTCATTTATATAATAGTTTGTCCAGGCTTGTCCTTTGCTACAAAAAGGATTGGGCCTCTTGATGCACCTTATTTACTTTTATTACTTGTTACCCGTTAGAAATTACCTTATCACAAAACTATTTGTTACCGATAATTTCAGTGCTTACAGAGAATACCTTACTGAAAACTGCTTATCATTTCCTTCTGCTCCTCGTTGGGTTCGAAACTCTTACATATCAAAAGGATTACGATAGATCCCCTATACTTGTGGGTCATCAATACTCGCCTCCATCGTCTGAGCCCTCTAGGGCTGAGAGGCTGAAGAACAAGATGAAGGCTCTTTTATACATGCAGGCCAAGGGCCAGTACCGGTCTCATGTTGCTCAGAAGGAGAGTCGCTGGCGCGACAAGAGGATCTTGAGGACGTTTGGTGAGTAGGTATCAAGCGGGTCTGAGAAGCACATCACCCTAGAGGCTGAATGGATGGCGAAGCAGGGCTACCAGTGGACTGAATCTGAGGAGGAGACCATCCCCCCTGCCGAGACCGATGAGGAGCGTGACGAGTGATCGCTTCAGCTTGAGCTACCACATGTGTCGTAGGTGTCCTCTCTGCCTTTTTGGTGTCTCGATGCCAAAGGGGAGAGAGAGAGAGAGTAGGATTTGTGAGTTGTGTGTCGTTGTGTCTTGCTCTTTGCTTTCGCCCAGTTGAACTTCGTTTGCTTTTGCTTGTTGGTTTGTGTTTGGTTTCGTCTGGATCCAGGAGACTATCATTTGGTGTAAGACCTATGTCCTCAGCGTATGTTATTGTCTTATCATGTTATGTAGTTTGCTTAGTAGTTTGTGAGCTTAGTTTGTCTTGTGCTATCATTACTTTATGCTCATTTTTATTATCTTGTCCCCATGCTTAGTGTTAGTTATTTTGTTGCAAGATATGCCTCGTCTATAAAATATAGGGGGAGTGTTGATCCTAGTATGTGTGCCGTGCAGTCCAAAACATTTCTTTAGAGAGCACACATCTAGGGGGAGCCCGTCGATATTTTATAGATGTTGGGTTTGCCTATGTTTCGTTTTATTTTCCTATGTGCAAATCCCATATTATCATCAATCCACCAAAGAGGGGGAGATTGTAAGGGCATATTTATCCCTAAGTGGTTTTGGTGATTGATGACAATGCTTTTACAGACTAATCGTGTGCATTGAGTATTTCAGATATCTCATGTTTAGGCACCAGACGATTTATTGCCCCTTGGAGTCTAGTGAAGACGGAATTCTCCCTACGTTTCTTTTCGGTGGATTTGAGTCGTAGGAAAGCCGTACTATTAAGAGGGGGTCTGCTCTGGAAAGGTTTGGGTGGAATCATCACGTACATGTCTGTTCTTTTTGCACGACCTTTCCTTTGGCTCTTTGGAGCATCCTCCCTTTATCCGTATCTCTGCAAAATGAAGGACTCCAAGTGTTGGTTGTGCTGGGGCATGCAGTAGTACTACTAATGGGAGCGGTAGTTCCGCAGAGGCTCACGGTAGTACCGGCCACGGTCGCGGTAGTACTGCTCACAGGGCATGATATGTCTCCAACGTATATACTTTTCCAAATACTTTTGACCATGTTTTGGACTCTAACTTGCATGATTTGAATGGAACTAACCTAGACTGACGATGTTTTCAGCAGAATTGCCATGGTGTTATTTTTGTGCAGAAATAAAAGTTCTCGGAATGACCTGAAATCAATGGAGACATGTTTTGGAATAAATAAAAAATACTAGCGAAAGAATCAACACCAGGGGCCCCACACCCTGTCCACGAGGGTGCAGGGCGCCCCCCTGGGGCGCGCCCCTGCCTCGTGGGCCCCCAGAGGTTCCATCGACGTCAACTCCAACTCTATATATTCACGTTCAGGGAGAAAAGAATCAGAGAGAAGGATTCATTGCGTTTTACGATACGGAGCCACCACCAAGCCCTTATCTCTCTCGGGAGGGCTGATCTGGAGTCCGTTCGGGGCTCCGGAGAGGGGAATCCGTCGCCATCATCATCATCAACCTTCCTCCGTAACCAATTTCATGATGCTCACCATCGTTCGTGAGTAATCCCATCATAGGCTTGCTGGACGGTGATGGGTTGGATGAGATTTATCATGTAATCGAGTTAGTTTTGTTATGGTTTGATCCCTAGTATCCATTATGTTCTAAGATTGATGTTGCTATGACTTTGCTCTTTTAATGCTTGTCACTAGGGCCCGAGTGCCATGATTTCAAATCTGAACCTATTATGTTTTCATGAATATATGTGAGTTCTTGATCCTATGTTGCAACTCAATAGTCACATACTATGTTTTATGATCCGGTAACCCCGAAGTGACAATAATCGGGACCACTCCCGGTGATGACTATAGTTTGAGGAGTTCATGTATTCACTAAGTATTAATGCTTTGGTCCGGTACTCTATTGAAAGGAGGCCTTAATATCCCTTAGTTTCCAATAGGACCCCGCTGCCACGGGAGGGTAGGAAAAAAGATGTCATGCATGTTATTTTCCATAAGCACGTATGACTATATTCGGAATACATGCCTACATTACATTGATGAACTAGAGCTAGTTCTGTGTCACCCTATGTTATAACTGTTGCATGAGGAATCGCATCCGACATAATTATCCATCAGTGATCCATTGCCTACAAGCTTTTCACATATTGATCTTTGCTTACTTACTTTCCCGTTGCCACTGTTACAATCATTACAAAAACTATAACTATTACTTTTGCCACCGTTACCGCTACTTCCATATTACTTTGCTACTAAATACTTTTTTGCAGATATTAAGTCTTTCAGGTGCGCTTGAATTGACAACTCAACTTTTAATACTTGGGAATATTCTTTGGCTCCCCTTGTGTCCAATCAATAAATTTGGGTTGAATACTCTACCCTCGAAAACTGTTGCGATCCCCTATAGTTGTGGGTTATCAAGATTATTTTCTGGCGCCGTTGCCAGGGAGCACAACTCTATTCTTTGAGTCACTTGGGATTTATATCTGTTGATCACTATGAGGAACTTGAAAGATGAAAGAACCAAGATTTTTCCCTCAACTACGAGGGGGGTGGGGGTGGGGTAAGGAACTGCCATCTAGCTCTGCACTTGATTCACCTTCTGTTTTGAGTAAACTTGCGACACCTACACCTGCTATTGATTCTGATATGTCTCATGTTATTGATGATGCCACTTCTACTATGCATGATGCTTATGATGAAACTACTTCTATGCCTCATAATACTTTGCCATTAGGTGAATTTCTTGATGAACAACTTGCTAGGGTTAGAGAGAATGAAATTATTGAAACTGATAATATTGACAAAAGTGATGATGAAGATTCTCCCCCTAGATATGAATTGCCTGATGTGCCTGAGGGTTATGTTATGGATGAAGAAACTACTAGAGATCGTTTTGCTTGCAATGATAGATATGATCTTAGGAAATTGTTAGCTAAGCTGAAAGAAAAATCTTTGAATGCTAGAATGAAATAAGACCCTGCTTTTGCTACTTCACCTATCTGTATTTCTGATAAGGATTATGATTTCTCTATCGATCCTGAGATAATTACTTTGGTTGAATCTGATCCATTTTATGGCTATGAATCTGAAACTCTTGTGGCAGATCTTACTAAATTAAATGATATAGCCACCCTATTCACTAATGAGGAAAAAATTCGTTACTACTATATCCTTAAGTTATTTTCGTTCTCATTAAAGGGTGATGCTAAAAATATGGTTTAATTCTCTTGATCCTGGTTGTGTGCGTAGTCCCCAGGATATGATTTATTACTTCCCTGCTAAATATTTCCCCGCTCATAAGAAACAAGCTGGCTTAAGGGAAATATATAATTTTGTGCAAATTGAAGAAGAGAGTCTCCCACAAGCTTGGGGGAGGCTTCTCCAATTACTTAATGCTTTGCCTGATCATCCTCTTAAGAAAAATGAAATACTTGATATCTTTTATAATGGAGGAGGCTTCTCCAATTACTAACCGATGCTTCCAGAGACCACCTGGATAGTTGTGCTGGTTGTGTTTTCAGGGAAAGGATTGTTGATCAAGCTGAATTGCTATTGAATAATATGTTGAGTAATGATAATGATTAGACACTTCCTGAACCAACTCCTAAGCCAACTTCGAAGAAAAGGGGTATACTATTTCTCAGTCCTGAAGATATGCAAGAGGCAAAGAAATCTATGAAAGAAAAGGGTATTAAAGTTGAAGATGTTAAGAATTCACCACCATTGAAGAAATACATGGTCTTGATAACCCGACACAGGTAGTAAAGGTAAATTCTCTCTATAGGTTTAATAAGGTTGAAATCCCCTCTACTAAGTTTGCTAGCCAATGCTTGGATGAGTTTGATAATTTTATTGTTAAACAAGAAGACTTCAATGCTTACGTTGGTAGACAATTGAAACGTAATGCTTATATGATTGAACACTTGAGTGATTATAGGTCTAGAGTTAAAGGTGAACTTAAACTTATTAGTAAAGATGCTTCTATGGTTACCACTCATGTAGAACAAGTTCTTAAAGCACAAGATGATTTGCTCAATGAATTAAATAATAAGAAAAATGATAATGATGTTAGAGTTGTGACTAGAGGGGGTAAAATGACTCAAGAACCTTTGTATATTGAGGGCCACCCTAAGATAGTTGAGCAAGATTCTCAGAGAACTATTATTGATACACCTAATCCTTCTAAAAAGAAGAAAAAGAAAAATGATAGGACTTTGCATGCTTCTAGTGAACCTGTTGTTGACACACCTGAGAATCCCAATGATATTTCTATTTCTGATGCTGAAACACAATCAGGTAATGAACATGAACCTAGTGATAATGTTAATGATGATGTTCATGTCGATGCTCAACCTAGCAATAACAATGATGTAGAGATTGGACCTGCTGTTGATCTTGATAACCCACAATCAAAGAATCAACGTTATGATAAGAGAGACTTCGTTGTTAGGAAGCACGGTAAATAAAGAGAACCATGGGTTCAGAAACCCATGCCTTTTCCTCCTAAACCATCCAAGAAAAAGGATGATGAGGATTTTGAGCTCTTTGCTGAAATGATTAGGCCTATCTTTTTGCGTATGCGTTTGACTGATATGCTTAAAATGAATCCTTATGCTAAGTATATGAAAGATATTGTTGCAAATGAAAGGAAGATACCCAAAGCTCAAATTTCCACCATGCTTGCCAATTATAACTTTAAAGGTGGAATACCAAAGAAATTAGGAGATCCAGGAGTACCAACTATACCATGCTCCATTAAAAGAAACTATGTTAAAACTTCTTTAGGTGATCTTGGAGCCGGTGTTAGTGTTATGCCTCTCTCTTTATATCGTTGACTTGATTTGAATAAGTTGACACCTACTGAAATATCTTTGCAAATGGCCGATAAATCAACTGCTATACCTGTCGGTATTTGTGAGGATGTGCCTGTCGTGGTAGCAAACGTTACTATTTTAACATACTTTGTTATTCTTGATATTCCCGAGGATGATAGTATGTCGATTATCCTTGGTAGACCCTTTTTGAATACTGCAGGGGCTGTTATTGATTGCAACAAAGGCAATGACACTTTTCATGTTAATGGTAATGAGCATATGGTACACTTTCCGAGGAAACGGCCTCAAGTCAATAGTATCAATTCTATTGGAAAATTTTCAATGATAACTATCGGAGGTTTTGAATTTCCTCTCCCTACTGTCAAGAAGACATATGATATTCTTATTGTTTGGGACATGCATATCCCCGTTGAGGTAACTTAGTGTTATTCGAAAATTCTTCGGTTTCATGTTATTCGAAAAGAGTTCGTTAACAAGACTTGATCAACCTTGTTAGTGGATCCCCTTTGATGAGCATGAGATGGATGAAGTTAGAAAGCACAACTCTCTCTACCCTTCTTTTACTTTCTGTTATTTAGATTAAATAAAGCAAAAATAATAATTTCTGTCTGTTTTCTGAATTACCCTTGCAATAAAAAATACCCCGAAAATTAAAGTTCTCCCAATATCCTGAAAATGAAATATGTTTTTTGTTGAATATTTAAGAATTATTGGCACTAAGAACACACCAAGGGGCCACACCACCTGGCCACGAGGGTCCAGGGCACGCCCACCCCCTGGGGCGCACCCCCTACCTCGTGGACCCCACATGGGCCCCTCCACTTATTCCAGCACCCACACACTTTGTCTTCCTCTAGAAAAAATCATCCCACAGCTCAAACCTGAGTTCTAGCTCATCTTGCTGTCATTTTTGATCTCCTAGCTCAAAGCTCCATTCACAAAACTAATTTGGGGGATTGTTCTTGTTGGAAATATGCCCTAGAGGCAATAATAAAAGTATTATTATTATATTTCCTTGTTCATGATAATTGTCTTTTATTCATGCTATAACTGTATTATCCGGAAATCGTAATACACGTGTGAATACATAGACCACAATATGTCCCTAGTGAGCCTCTAGTTGACTAGCTCGTTGTGATCAACAGATAGTCATGGTTTCCTGGCTATGGACATTGGATGTCGTTGATAACGGGATCAC
Source organism: Triticum dicoccoides (assembly GCF_002162155.2). NCBI lineage: Eukaryota > Viridiplantae > Streptophyta > Magnoliopsida > Poales > Poaceae > Triticum > Triticum dicoccoides. Next base: position 322,784,708 of record NC_041380.1, on the reverse strand, counting down.
ATCATTAGGAGAATGATGTGATGGACAAGACCCAATCCTAAGACTAGCACAAAGATCGTGTAGTTCGTTTGCTAGAGCTTTGCCAATGTCAAGTATCTCTTCCTTTGACCATGAGATCGTGTAACTCCTGGATACCGTAGGAGTGCTTTGAGTGTATCAAACGTCACAACGTAACTGGGTGACTATAAAGGTGCACTACAGGTATCTCCGAAAGTATCTATTGTTTTATGCGGATCGAGACTGGGATTTGTCACTCCGTGTAAACGGAGAGGTATCTCTGGGCCCACTCGGTAGGACATCATCATATGCGCAATGTGACCAAGGAGTTGATCACGGGATGATGTGTTACGGAACGAGTAAAGTGACTTGCCGGTAACGAGATTGAACAAGGTATTGGATACCGACGATCGAATCTGGGGCAAGTAACATACCGATAGACAAAGGGAATTGAATACGGGATTGATTAAGTCCTTGACATCGTGGTTCATCCGATGAGATCATCGTGGAACATGTGGGAGCCAACATGGGTATCCAGATCCCGCTGTTGGTTATTGACCGGAGAACGTCTCGGTCATGTCTGCATGTCTCCCGAACCCGTAGGGTCTACACACTTAAGGTTCGATGACGCTAGGGTTATAAAGGAAGCTTGTATGTGGTTACCGAATGTTGTTCGGAGTCCCGGATGAGATCCCGGACGTCACGAGGAGTTCCGGAATGGTCCGGAGGTAAAGATTTATATATAGGAAGTCCTGTTTCGGCCATCGGGACAAGTTTCGGGGTCATCGGTATTGTACCGGGACCACCGGAAGGGTCCCGGGGGCCCACCGGGTGGGGCCACCTGCCCCGGGGGGCCACATGGGCTGTAGGGGGTGCGCCTTGGCCTACATGGGCCAAGGGCACCAGCCCCTAGAGGCCCATGCGCCAAGATAAAGGAAAAAGGGGAGAGTCCTAAAGGGGGAAGGCACCTCCGAGGTGCCTTGGGGAGGATGGACTCCTCCCCCCCCCTCCTTAGCCGCACCCCTTTCTTGGAGTAGGGGGCAAGGCTGCGCCTCCCCCTTCTCCCCTGCCCCTATATATAGTGGAGGGGAGGGAGGGCATCCATACCTGAGCCCTTGGCGCCTCCCTCCCTCCCGTGACACCTCCTCCTCTCCCGTAGGTGCTTGGCGAAGCCCTGCAGGATTGCCACGCTCCTCCACCACCACCACGCCGTTGTGCTGCTGTTGGATGGAGTCTTCCTCAACCTCTCCCTCTCTCCTTGCTGGATCAAGGCGTGGGAGACGTCACCGGGCTGTACGTGTGTTGAACGCGGAGGTGCCGTCCGTTCGGCACTTGATCATCGGTGATCTGAATCACGACGAGTACGACTCCATCAACCCCGTTCACTTGAACGCTTCCGCTTAGCGATCTACAAGGGTATGTAGATGCAAACTCTCCTCTCCTTCTACTCGTTGCTGGTCTCTCCATAGATAGATCTTGGTGTTACGTAGGAAAATTTTTGAATTTCTGCTACGTTCCCCAACAGTGGCATCATGAGCTAGGTCTATTGCGTAGATTCTTTGCACGAGTAGAACACAAAGTAGTTGTGGGCGTTGATGTTGTACAATATGCTTACCGTTACTAGTCCAATCTTGTTTCGACGGTATTGTGGGATGAAGCGGCCCGGACCGACCTTACACGTACTCTTTCGTGAGACAGGTTCCACCGATTGACATGCACTTGGTGCATAAGGTGGCTAGCGGGTGCCAGTCTCTCCCACTTTAGTCGGAACGGATTCGATGAAAAGGGTCCTTATGAAGGGTAAATAGCAATTGGCATCTCACGTTGTGGTTTTGCGTAGGTAAGAAACGTTCTTGCTAGAAACCCATAGCAGCCACGTAAAACATGCAACAACAATTAGAGGACATCTAACTTGTTTTTGCAGGGTATGTCATGTGATGTGATATGGCCAAAAGGATGTGATGAATGATATATATGTGATGTATGAGATTGATCATGTTCTTGTAATAGGAATAACGACTTGCATGTCGATGAGTATGACAACCGGCAGGAGCCATAGGAGTTGTCTTTATTTATTGTATGACCTGCGTGTCATTGAACAACGCCATGTGACTTACTTTACTTTATTGCTAAACGCGTTAGCCATAGAAGTAGAAGTAGTCGTTGGCGTGACAACTTCATGAAGACACGATGATGGAGATCATGATGATGGAGATCATGGTGTCATGCCGGTGACAAGATGATCATGGAGCCCCGAAGATGAAGATCAAAGGAGCTATATGATATTGGCCATATCATGTCACTACTCTTATATAATTGCATGTGATGTTTATTATGTTTATGCATCTTATTTGCTTAGAACGACGGTAGTAAATAAGATGATCCCTCATAAAAATTTCAAGAAGTGTTCTCCCCTAACTGTGCACCGTTGCTACAGTTCGTCGTTTCGAAGCACCACGTGATGATCGGGTGTGATAGATTCTTACGTTCACATACAACGGGTGTAAGACAGTTTTACACAGCGAAAACACTTAGGGTTAACTTGACGAGCCTAGCATGTACAGACATGGCCTCGGAACACGGAGACCGAAAGGTCGAGCATGAGTCGTATAGAAGATACGATCAACATGAAGATGTTCACCGATGATGACTAGTCCGTCTCACGTGATGATCGGACACGGCCTAGTTTGACTCGGATCATGTGATCACTTAGATGACCAGAGGGATGTCTATCTGAGTGGGAGTTCATAAGATGAACTTAATTATCTTGAACATAGTCAAAAGACCTTTTGCAAATTATGTCGTAGTTCACGCTATAGTTCTACTGTTTTAGATATGTTCCTAGAGAAAATATAGTTGAAAGTTGATAGTAGCGATTATGCGATCAGTAGAAAGCTTATGTCCTTAATGCACCGCTCAGTGTGCTGAACCCCAAACGTTGTCTGTGGTTGTTGCGAACATCTGACATACACGTTTTGATAACTACGTGATAGTTCAATTAAATGGTTTAAGTAGAGGCACCAAAGACGTCTTCGAAACATCGCGGAACATATGAGATGTTTCGAGGGCTGAAATTGGGATTTCAGGCTCGTGCCCACGTCAAGAGGTATAAGACCTCCGACAATTTTCTTAGCCTACAAACTAAGGGAGAAAAGCTCAATCGTTGAGCTTGTGCTCAGATTGTCTGAGTATAACAATCACTTGAATCAAGTGGGAGTTGATCTTCCAGATGAAATAGTGATAGTTTCTCCGAAGTCATTACCACCAAGCTGCTAGAGCTTCGTGATGAACTATAATATATCAGGGACATATATGATGATCCTTGAGGTATTCACGTTGTTTGACATCGCGAAAGTAGAAATCAAGAAGGAGCATCAATTGTTGATGGTTGATGAAACCACTAGTTTCAAGAAGGGCAAGGGAACAAAGGGATACTTCATGAAACGGCAAATCAGCTGTTGCACCAATGAAGAAACCCGAGATTGAACCCAAACCCGAGACTAAGTGCTTCTGTAATAAGGGGAACAACCACTGGAGCAAGATTACCCTAGATACTTGGTGGATGAGAAGGCTGGCAAGGTCGATAGAAGTATATTGGATATACATTATGTTAATGTGTACTTTACTAGTACTCCTAGTAGCACCAGGGTATTAGATACCGGTTCGGTTGCTAAGTGTTAGTAACTCGAAATAAAAGCTACGGAATGAAACGGAGACTAGCTAAAGGTGAGCTGACGATATGTGTTGGAAGTGTTTCCAATGTTGATATGATCAAGCATCGCACGCTCCCTCTACCATCGAGATTTGGTGTTTGCGTTGAGCATAGACATGATTGGATTATGTCTATCGCAATACGGTTATTCATTTAAAGAGAATAATGGTTACTCTATTTATTTGAATAATACCTTAAATGGTCTTGCACCTAAAATGAATGGTTCATTGAAATCTCGATCGTAGTGATACACATGTTCATGCCAAAAGATAGTAATGATAGTACCACCTATTTGTGGCACTGCCACGTAAGTCATATCGGTATAAAATGCATGAAGAAGCTCCATGTTGATGGATCTTTGGACTCACTCATTTTTGAAAAGTTTGAGACATGCGAACCATGTCTATTGGTATATATGCATGAAGAAACTCCATGCAAATGGACCATTTGAACTCACTTGATTTTGAATCACTTGAGATATGAAAATCATACCACATGGGCAAGATGACTGAAAAGCCTCGGTTTCAGTAAGATGGAACAAGATAGCAACTTGTTAGAAGTAACACATTTTGATGTGTGTAGTCCAATGAGTGCTGAGGCATGCAGTGAATATCGTTATGTTCTTACTTCACAGATGATTCGAGTAGATGTTGAGAATATTTACTTGATGAAACACAAGTCTGAATTATTGAATGGTTCAAGTAATTTCAGAGTGAAGTAGCAGATCATTGTGACAAGAGGATAAAATGTCTATGATATGATCATAGAGATGAATATCTGAGTTACGAGTTTTGGCACACAATTAAGACATTGTGGAAATTGTTTCGCAATTAATACCGCCTGGAACACCATAATGTGATGGTGTGTCCGAACATCATAGTTGCACCCTATTGGATATGGTGCGTACCATGATGTCTCTTATCGAATTACCACTATCGTTCATGGGTTAGGCATTAGAGACAACCACATTCACTTTAAATAGGGCACCACGTAATTCCGTTGAGATGACACCGTATGAATTATGGTTTAGAGAAACCTAAGCTGTCATTTCTTAAAAGTTTGGGGCTGCGACGCTTATGTGAAAAAGTTTCAGGATTAAGCTCGAACCCAAAGCGGATAAAATACATCTTCATAGAACACCCAAAACAGTTGGGTATACCTCCTAATTCAGATCCGAAAGCAATATGAATTGTTTTTGGAATCGGGTCCTTTTTCGAGGAAAGGTTTCTCTCGAAAAGTTGAGTGGGAGGATGGTGGAGACTTGATGAGGTTATTGAACCGTCACTTCAACCAGTGTGTAGCAGGGCACAGGAAGTTGTTCCCGTGGCACCTACACCAATTGAAGTGGAAACTTATGATATTGATCATGAAGTTTCGGATCAAATCACTGCCGAACCTCGTAGGGTGACAAGGATACGTGCTACTTCAGAGTGGTACAGTAATCCTGTCTTGAAAGTCATGTTGCTGGACAACAATGAACCTACGAGCTATGGAGAAGCAATGGTGGGCCCGGATTCCGATAAATGGCTCGAGGCCATAAAATCCGAGAACGGATCCATGGACTTTGGTGGACTTGCCCGATGATCGGCAAGCCATTAAGATAAATGGATCTTTAAGAAGAAGACGGACGTGGATGGTAATGTCACCATCCATGAAGCTCGACTTGTGGCGAAAAGTTTTTCACAAGTTCAAGGAGTTGACTACGATGAGATTTTCTCATCCGTAGCGACGCTTAAAGTCCGTCGGATTCATGTTAGCATTAGCTGTATTTATGAAATCTGGCAGATGGATATCAAAACGAGTTTCCTTACCAGTTTTCGTGAGGAAAGGTTGTATGTAATACAATCAGAAAGTTTTTGTCGATCCTAAGGATGCTAAAAGGTATGCCAGCTCCAGCGATCCTTCTAAGGACTGGAGTAAGCATCTCGGAGTTGGAATGTACGCTTTGATGAGATGATCAAAGATTTTGGATTTATACAAAGTTTATGAGAAACTTGTATTTCCAAAGAAGTGAGTGGGAGCACTATAGAATTTCTGATGAGTATATGTTGTTGACATATTGATGATCAGAGATGATGTAGAATTTCTAGAAAGCATATAGGGTTATTTGAAAGGTGTTTTTCAATAGAAAACCTGGATTAAGCTACTTGAACATTGAGCATCAAGATCTATAAGGATAGATCAAAATGCTTAATAATACTTTCAAATGAGCACATACCTTGACATGATCTTGAAGGTGTTCAAGATGGATCAGTCAAAGAAGAAGTTCTTGCCTGAGTTATAAGGTACGAAGTTAAGACTTAAAGCTCGACCACGGCAGAATAGAGAGAAAGGACGAAGGTCGTCCCCTATGCTTAAGACGTAGGCTCTTCAGTATGTTATGCTGTGTACCGCACCTGAAGTGTGCCTTGCCATGAGTCAGTCAAGGGGTACAAGAGTGATCCATGAATGGATCACAGGACAGCGGTCAAAGTTATCCTTGGTAACTAGTGGACTAAGGAATTTTTCTCAATTATGGAGGTGGTAAAAGAGTTCGTCGTAAAGGGTTATGACAATGCAAGCTTGACACCTATCCGGATAGCTCTGAGTAGAGAGACCGGATACATATAATGGAGCAATAATTTAGAATAGCTCCAAGTAGAACAGTTATTTGGAATAGCTCCAAATAGAGCGTGGTAGCTGCATCTAGGAGATGACATAGAGATTTGCAAAGCACACACGGATCTGAAAAGTTCAGAACCGTTGACTAAAACCTCTCTCACAAGCAACATGATCAAACCTAAAACTCATTGAGTATTAATCACATAGTGATGTGAACTAGACTACTGATTCTAGTAAACTCTTGGGTGTTAGTCACATGGCGATGTGACCTGTGAGTGTTAATCACATGGCGATGTGAACTAGATTATTGACTCTAGTGCAAGTGGGAGACTGTTGGAAATATGCCCTAGAGGCAATAATAAAAGTATTATTATTATATTTCCTTGTTCATGATAATTGTCTTTTATTCATGCTATAACTGTATTATCCGGAAATCGTAATACACGTGTGAATACATAGACCGCAATATGTCCCTAGTGAGCCTCTAGTTGACTAGCTCGTTGTGATCAACAGATAGTCATGGTTTCCTGGCTATGGACATTGGATGTCATTGATAACGGGATCACATCATTAGGAGAATGATGTGATGGACAAGACCCAATCCTAAGACTAGCACAAAGATCGTGTAGTTCGTTTGCTAGAGCTTTGCCAATGTCAAGTATCTCTTCCTTTGACCATGAGATCGTGTAACTCCTGGATACCGTAGGAGTGCTTTGAGTGTATCAAACGTCACAACATAACTGGGTGACTATAAAGGTGCACTACAGGTATCTCCGAAAGTATCTATTGTTTTATGCGGATCGAGACTGGGATTTGTCACTCCGTGTAAACGGAGAGGTATCTCTGGGCCCACTCGGTAGGACATCATCATATGCGCAATGTGACCAAGGAGTTGATCACGGGATGATGTGTTACGGAACGAGTAAAGTGACTTGCCGGTAACGAGATTGAACAAGGTATTGGATATCGACGATCGAATCTCGGGCAAGTAACATACCGGTAGACAAAGGGAATTGTATACGGGATCGATTGAGTCCTTGACATCGTGGTTCATCTGATGAGATCATCGTGGAACATGTGGGAGCCAACATGGGTATCCAGATCCCGCTGTTGGTTATTGACCGGAGAACGTCTCGGTCATGTCTGCATGTCTCCCGAACCCGTAGGGTCTACACACTTAAGGCTCGATGACGCTAGGGTTATAAAGGAAGCTTGTATGTGGTTACCGAATGTTGTTCGGAGTCCCGGATGAGATCCCGGACGTCACGAGGAGTTCCGGAATGGTCCGGAGGTAAAGATTTATATATAGGAAGTCCTGTTTCGGCCATCGGGACAAGTTTCGGGGTCATCGGTATTGTACCGGGACCACCGGAAGGGTCCCGGGGGCCCACCGGGTGGGGCCACCTGCCCCGGGGGGCCACATGGGCTGTAGGGGGTGCGCCTTGGCCTACATGGGCCAAGGGCACCAGCCCCTAGAGGCCCATGCGCCAAGATAAAGGAAAAAGGGGAGAGTCCTAAAGGGGGAAGGCACCTCCGAGGTGCCTTGGGGAGGATGGACTCCTCCCCCCCTCCTTAGCCGCACCCCTTTCTTGGAGTAGGGGGCAAGGCTGCGCCTCCCCCTTCTCCCCTGCCCCTATATATAGTGGAGGGGAGGGAGGGCATCCATACCTGAGCCCTTGGCGCCTCCCTCCCTCCCGTGACACCTCCTCCTCTCCCGTAGGTGCTTGGCGAAGCCCTGCAGGATTGCCACGCTCCTCCACCACCACCACGCCGTTGTGCTGCTATTGGATGGAGTCTTCCTCAACCTCTCCCTCTCTCCTTGCTGGATCAAGGCGTGGGAGACGTCACCGGGCTGTACGTGTGTTGAACGCGGAGGTGCCGTCCGTTCGGCACTTGATCATCGGTGATCTGAATCACGACGAGTACGACTCCATCAACCCCGTTCACTTGAACGCTTCCGCTTAGCGATCTACAAGGGTATGTTGATGCAAACTCTCCTCTCTTTCTACTCGTTGCTGGTCTCTCCATAGATAGATCTTGGTGATACGTAGGAAAATTTTTGAATTTCTGCTACGTTCCCCAACAGTTCTTCGGTATGTGACTCCTCCAATGGTCCAATTAGTTTTTGTTCTAGTGCTTTATTTATTGTAAATTTTTGCTGCTAAGGTGACCCTGTTCTTGAGCTTGCATGTCAAATTTATATGGTCCCAAGTAGTTCTAATGCATGATATGGCCTCTAGGCACTTGTAGGAGTAGTTGCCATCAATCTTGTTGAGTTTGTTTCACTTTTATTTTGAGTCACTAAAAATTTCAGAAATTTTTCAGAGGAAGAAAAATGTTTAGGAAATTGTACCAAGGTGATTCCTCAAGGAAGCAAGGAGTGAGGCTCGCGATACATGAGCCGAACGATGAACCACCGAGGGAAGCCCAAGTGCGGCCTTGTGAATGGCCGTCAGAGGAGTTTATAGTCCAAGCAGGCATCAAGGATGAATTTGACGTGTATATGCGTAATGCTGATCTTGAGGACTTCATGTTAGATAAGTGCTGGCAGTATCGCTGCCTAACTGATTCCTTTGTGGGAAGGTTTAAATTTACATCCTCGCGCAATTCTCACACTATTTTATTTGATATTTATGATAAATCATATACCATGGACTTAGAAGATTTTAATATTGCTTGTAAACTCCTGCAGTGGGGCAATGCTAGTGAACCTCGCAGATCTGAATATAGAGACTTTCTTGCTAGTATTACTGTGGGGGAATCTAGGGAAATCACACAAGCTACCATAGGGAGCATTCATTTCCCTTCCATACATTATTTGGCTCTCTTCATTGGTAGATGCATTAACGGTAAAGATGAGGCTTGTCACATGTGTGTTCCAGATCTTAGTGTCCTCAAGAATGCAGTATTAGGTGATAAACAATATAACTTGGGGGCCATTGTTGCACGAAGGTTGCATCACAACAGTATAAGTGGAGATTTGTTTGGTGGAATTTATGCAACTCGTGTAGCTAATTATCTTAATATACCCATACATGGAAATGATATGGAATTGCCTCATGCTTATCTACATTATAATGCTATGGTCGCCATCAGTTTGTTGAGAGGAATGAACAGTTCCTCTAGTACAGACTAATCTTTGACAGACGGCGCACTGTCCATCTTGCCCTCCCTGCTCCTACTTTCTTTGACTTTCAGGAAAAAGGGAGATATGTTATAACCAGGGAGGAAGCAAACGAATATGAGAGGAGGACAGAGGCAGCTTGCCTCCAAGCTGCAGCTCGTCAGGCAGTAGCTGCTGCATCTCAGTACGACCCAGCTACAACTTTGGATATCCACTAGGCCAGCAATGGCCATAGACCAACTTAGGCCAAAAGCCTAAGCTTGGGGGAGTACGTATTTCTCACCGACATTACATTCATGTTCACACGCCCATTGTCGGTGCTCATACTTTTTCATTGTACTATCCGTGCTAGTTTATTTTCTTTTCCAGCATTCTTCTTGTGTGTCTGAAAAACCTTAATAAAAACAAAAAAATACTTGTAGCTTTTAGCTAGTTTACTTTCCATGCTTGTAGTAGTAGTAACTAAAAGAAAACCCAAAACAGATTTCTCGTTCTTCTTTGTCTTGTTGGGAGCTTTCCCATGTAAATAGTTTTCTTTCTTTTCTTTGGGGGTCGAGAGGAGAAGACCATGATAAAAATGTTGAGTGGCTCTCATATGCATTATTGTTGATCTAACCAAGAGCCCATATTACCTTGTCTTCTCCCGTGTATTAAATGCTTGCAAATTCTAGCTTAGTCCAATGCACGTGCACTATTATTATTATCCACACCATTCGGTCATGCAAGTGAAAGGAAATAATGACGATATATGATGGACTGATTGAGATGAGAAAAGCTGGTATGAACTCGACCTATCTTGTTTTTGTAAATATGATTAGTTCATCATTCCTGATTCAGCCTATTATGGATGAAACATGTTTGCAATGACAATTAGAGATTATAGTTGCTCATGCCATGCTTAATCAGCCAGGAGTTTATAATGGTTTACCTTGCATGCCAACATGCTATTAAAATGGATGTGATGTTGTATGATAGGAGGGTATCCTCCTTTGAACGATTCGAGTGGCTTGACTTGGCACATGTTCACGCATGTAGTTGAAACAAAATCAACATAGCCTCCACGATATTTATGTTCATGGTGAATTATATCCTACTCATGCTTGCACTCAGCGTTGATTAATTTTAATGCATGTTCGTGACTGTTATCGCTCTCTAGTTGGTCGCTTCCCAGTCTTTTTCTAGCATCCACTTATACTAAGCAGGAATACTGCTTGTGCATCGACTTCCATAAACCCCATACTTATTCCATATGAGTCCACCTACCTTCCTATAAGCGGTATCTACCTGCCATTCCAAGTAATTTTGCATGTGCCAAACTCTAAACCTTCAAATGAAATTCTGTTTTGTATGCTTGAATAGCTCATGTATCAACTAGGGTTGTCTATATCTTCCATGCTAGGTGGGTTATTCTCAAGATGAGTGGACTCCGCTCATCATTCATGAGAAAATGGCTGGTAACTGGGATGCCTAGTCCCATGCTTAAATTAAAATATTTGCAAACAAAACTCCCCCAAGATTGTTGTTAGTTGGAGGCACCCGTTGTTTTGGACAAGCCATGGATTGATGTTAGTTGGTGGTGGGGGAGTATAAACTTTACCGTTCTGTTTGGGAACCGCCTATAATGTGTGTAGCATGGAAGATATCGAGATCTCTTGGTTTTTATGTTGACAATGAAAGTATGCCACTCAAAATATTACTTATCTCTATCTCAAAACTTGAGCTCTGGCCCCTCTACAAATCCCTGATTCCCTCTGAGAAGGGCCTATCTATTTACTTTTATGTTGAGTCATCATCCTCTTATTAAAAAGCACCAGTTGGAGAGCACCGCTATCTTGTGCATGCATTACTATTAATTTACATTGAGTATGACTCTTACTGGACCTCTTTTACCATGAATTACAATGTTTAGTCGGTCCTTGAGCTTCAGAGGTGCTCTCATTTATGTTTTGCGGTCTCACAAAGGCTAGCGAGATACCATCTTGTTATATCATATTATGATTGTTTTGAGAAAGTGTTGTCATCCGAGATTTATTATTATTGCTCGCTAGTTGATTATGCCATTGATATGAGTAAACATGAGTCCTAAATGTTATTGTGAATCTGGTTACTTCATAATCTTTGCCGAAAACTTGAATGCTGGCTTTACATATTTGCAACAACAAGATCAAACAGAGTTTGTAAAAGTTTTTCTTTATCACTTTCAGTTTGTCAACTAAATTGCTTGAGGACAAGAAAATGTTTAAGCTTGGGGGAGTTGATACGTCTCCAACGTATCTACTTTTCCAAACACTTTTGACCTTGTTTTGGACTCTAACTTGCATGATTTGAATGGAACTAACCCAGACTCACGTTGTTTTCAGCAGAATTGCAATGGTGTTATTTTTGTGCAGAAATAAAAGTTCTCGGAATGACCTGAAAATCAACGAAGACATGTTTTGGAATAAATAAAAAATACTAGCGAAAGAATCAACACTAGGGGGCCCACACCCTGTCCACGAGGGTGCAGGGCGCCCCCTTGGGGCACGCCCCCCTACCTCGTGGGCCCCCTAAGGCTCCATCGACGTCAACTCCAACTCTATATATTCATGTTCGGGGAGAAAAAACCATAGAAAAGTATTCATCGCGTTTTACGATACGGAGCCATCGCCAAGCCCTAATCTCTATCGGGAGGGCTGATCTGGAGTCTGTTCGGGGCTCCATAGTGGGTAATCCGTCGCCATCATCATCATCAACCTTCCTCCATCACCAATTTCATGATGCTCACCACCGTGCGTGAGTAATCCCATTGTAGGCTTACTGGACGGTGATGGGTTTGATGAGATTTATCATGTAATCGAGTTAGTTTTGTTAGGGTTTGATCCCTAGTATCCATTATGTTCTAAGATTGATGTTGCTATGACTTTGCTATGCTCAATGCTTGTCACTAGGGCCTGAGTGCCATGATTTCAGATCTGAACCTATCATGTTTTCATGAATATATGTGAGTTCTTGATTCTTTTTTGCAAGTCAATAGTCACCTACTATGTGTTATGATCCGGTAACCCCGAAGTGACAATAATCAGGACCACTCCCGGTGATGACTATAGTTTGAGGAGTTCATGTATTCACTAAGTGTTAATGCTTTGGTCCGGTACTCTATTAAACGGAGGCCTTAATATCCCTTAGTTTCCAATAGGACCTCACTGCCATGGGAGGATAGGACAAAAGATGTCATGCAAGTTCTTTTCCATAAGCATGTATGTCTATATTCGGAATACATGCCTACATTACATTGATGAACTGGAGCTAGTTCTGTGTCATCATATGTTATAACTGTTGCATGAGGAATCACACCCGACATAATTATCCATCACTAATCCATTGCCTACGAGCTTTTCACATATTGATCTTTGCTTACTTACTTTTCCGTCGCCACTGTTACAATCCCTAGAAAAACTACTACTATTACTTTTGCCACCGTTACCGCTACTTCCATATTACTTTTCTACTAAATACTTTGCTGCAGATATTAAGTCTTTCAGGTGCGGTTGAATTGACAACTCAACTGTTAATACTTGAGAATATTCTTTGGCTCCCCTTGTGTCGAATCAATAAATTTGGGTTGAATACTCTACCCTCGGAAACTATTGCGATCCCCTATACTTGTGGGTTATCAGGGCGCAGTAGTACCGTGGCCTCTGTCCAGGCACAACAGCATGAGCGGAAGTTGGGGCAGATGTAATTTTTTACATCCGCGCCCTACGCGGTAGTACGGCTCTAGGTTCGCAGTAGTACTGCATCGGATTTTTGCATAGATCGGAACTGAGCGGATGTAGCCACGGATGTATTTTTATATGTCCATGCCTTCCCAGCCTATACAAACCCTGCCTAGTGGTAGTACCGCAAGGGGGAGCGGTAGTACCGCTCCGGCGGTTCTACCGCTCTCTGCTTCAATGCATCAGGGCTGGCCTAGCTCCTGCCGTGCATGCAGTAGTATCGCGGTGCCCTGCGGTTGTACCACATGCCATTGCGGTAGTACCGCTTGCCTGGTGCAGTAGTACTGCGCGTCGCGGGCTGAGTAAGTGGATAACGGTTGGATTTGTCCTATCACTATAAAAGGGGAGTCTTCTTCTCCGATTTGACTTCCTCATCCATCCCTGAGCTCCATTGTTGCTCCAAGCTCCATTTTGCCCGATCTCTCTCCCTAGCCAATCAAACTTGTTGATTTTCTAGGGATTGGTTGAGAAGACTCCGATCTACACTTCCACCAAGAGAAATTTGATTCCCCCACTAATCCCTTGCGGATCTTGTTACTCTTGGGTGTTTGAGCACCCTAGACGGTTGAGGTCACGCGGAGCCATAGTCCATTGTGGTGAAGCTTCATGGTGTCCACGGGAGACTCCAATTAAGTTGTGGAGATTGCCCCAACCTTTTTTGTAAAGGTTCGGTCGCCGCCTCCAAGGGCACCAATAGTGGAATCACGGCGTCGCGCATTGTGTGAGGGCGTGAGGAGAATACGGTGGCCCTAGTGGCTTCTTGGGGAGCATTGTGCCTCCACACCGCTCCAACGGAGACATACTTCCTCTCAAAGGGAAGGAACTTCGGTAACACATCCTCGTCTCCACTGGCTCCACTCTTGGTTATCTCATACCTTTACTTATGCAAGCTTACTTTGTGTTGCATCACTTGCTTGCTTGAGTGCTTGTTGTTGTTTCATCATATAGGTTGCTCACCTAGTTGCATATCTAGACAACCTACTTTGAAGCAAAGTTTAAATTTTTAAAGAAAAGCTAAAAATTGTTAGTTGCCTATTCACCCCCCTCTAGTCAACTATATCGGTCCTTTCAGGCCGGACTCGCCTCCGGACTCTAGCTCCGAACTCTCGAAGCCCGCGGCCAGCAAGCGTGGCCAGGAGGCTTTTCCCTAGCCATCCCCGCGGACTCTCATTTCCCTGTCCAATCCTCGCTCTTAAACGAGACTGTAGACTTGATGTGGTCCCTCGCCATTACAGAGGAATCACCTCCGAACTATGCCCAGCCCGGACTAGGGGCTGAGAGTAGGGAATTTTACGTCCCACCCACCACCCACTTCATAGCCACCGTCGAGGACTTATCAGACATGCTAGATTACACCTCCGAAGACATCGACGGCATGGACGACGATGCCGGAGACGAACAAGGCCAAGACCCGCTGTTTACCAGACGTTGGACGGCCACCTCCACATACGACGCGTATATGGTGGACACACCCAAAGAGGATGACGGCAAAGGCAGGAAGGATCCGGTTGAGGACAAACCTGCTGAGGCACCATCGAAGCTTCGACGCCAGCGACGCCGCTCAAAATTGCGTCATAATAAAGACAGTAATACCGGCACTGGAGACAGTAATACTACAGAGAACGCCCAAGACCCTGAAGCCCCCGCCGAGCCCACATCCGAACAGGATGATGTGGAGGAGGGGCAAGTTAACCCCGACGATCCGCTCGAGAATGAGGATTCAGAAGATAGTAACTATCTACCGCTCTCCGAGGATGATGTCAGCCTCGGCAATGAAGATTTCATCGCGCCGGAGGAACCCCTCGAGTAGGAGCGCTTTAAGCGCCAACTAATCGCCACTGCAGGAAGCCTTAAAAAGCAGCATCAACGGCTCCAAGCCGAACAAGATACACTCAACGACAGATGCACCCAGGTCCTAGCTGCCAAAGAATATGGCCTACAACGCCCAACAAAGAGTTATCCAAAGCGTCGGCTACTGCCACAATTCGATGACGAGGCCTTCGAGCCAATCCCGTCAAAACATGACCGCGTTGATGAACCAGACCGGCCACCAGGTGGGCGAGATAAAGCGACTACCTACGCCGAACACCAACCCGCACCACCTCGTCGTAAGGGAAGAGAGACAGCGACTCCAGGATGCACCTACGACTTACGACAAGACCTGAGCAATAGAGCAGGCCAAACAAGATCAATATATGGGTCAAGGGGGCGTGCCCCAACACGAGAAGACGACCGTCAAGCTTGGCGCGACAAGCATAACCTCACCAGGGCCGAAAACCGCATACGGATGTCATTCGAAAGAGTCTCTTGTGTCCCCAACACACCCAATACAATGGTAAATTGTATAGGTGCACTAGTTCAGTGAAGAGATGCTGATACAAGTGCAATATGGATAGATATAGGTTTTCGTAATCTGAAAATATAAAAACAGCAAGGTAACTAGTAGCAAAAGTGAGCGAAAACGGTATTGCAATGCTTCGAAACAAGGCCTAGGGTTCATACTTTAACTAGTGCAGGTTCTCTCAACAATGATAACATAATTAGACCATATAACAATCCCTCAACGTGCAACAAAGATTCACTCCAAGGTCACTAATAGCGGAGAACAAACAAAGAGATTATTGTAGGGTACGAAACCACCTCAAAGTTATTATTTCTGGTCGATCTATTGGGCTATTCCTATAAGTGTCACAAACAGCCCTAGAGTTTGTACTAAAATAACACCTTAAGACACACATCAACCAAAACCCTAATGTCACCTAGATACTCCAATGTCACCGCAAGTATCTGCGGGTTTCATTATACGATATGCATCACACAATCTCAGATTCATCTATGCAAACCAACACAAAGAACTTCAAAGAGTGCCCCAAAGTTTCTACCGGAGAGTCAAGACGAAAACGTCTGCCAACCCCTATGCATAAGTTCACAAGGTCACAGAACCCACAAGTTGATCAGCAAAACATACATCAAGTAGATCACGTGAATATCCCATTGTCACCATAGATAAGCACATGCAAGACATACATCAGGTGTTCTCATATCCTTAAAGACTCAATTCGATAAGATAACTTCAAAGGGACAACTCAATCCATTGCAAGAAGGTAGAGGGGGAGAAACATCATAAGATCCAACTATAATAGCAAAGCTCGCGGTATGTAAATATTGTGCCAAATCAAGAACATGAGAGAGAGAGATCAAACACATAGCTACTGGTAGATACCCTCAGTCCCGAGGGTGAACTACTCCCTCCTCGTCATGGAGAGCGCCGGGATGATGAAGATGGCCACCGGTGATGTTTTCCCCTTCCCGCAGGGTGCCGGAATAGGGTCCCGATTGGTTTTTGGTGGCTACAGAGGTTTGCGGCGGCGGAACTCCCGATCTAGGGTTATTTCCGGGGGTTTCTATATTCATAGGAATTTTTGGCGTCGAGAACAAGTCAGGGGGGTCCACAAGTCAATCACAAGGTCGGAGGGCGCGCCCTAGGGGGTGGAGGCCTCGTGGCTCTTCTGGTCCAACTCTTTTGCTTCGGGGGCTTCTTCTGGTCCATAAAAAATCATCGTAAATTTTCAGGTCATTTGGACTCCGTTTGATATCCCTTTTCCGTAAAACTCAAAAACAAGGAAAAAACAAAAACTTGCACTGGGCTCTAGGTTAATAGGTTACTCCCAAAAATCATATAAAATAGCATATTAATGCATATAAAACATCCAAAATAGATAATATAATAGCATGGAACAATAAAAAATTATAGATACGTTGGAGACGTATCAAGACCCCAGGGCGATGGCTCCGCTCCAGGTGGGAGAAGCGCACTGGGGGCTACACAGGAAGAGCCCAGAGCCAGGGCGTCCTCCACGCTGCATGGAGTAAGGCGCTGCACGGAGGTAGGTCCTCTGCCGGGGAAGGCACCGGGAGCCCTTCCTCCCGGTGGAAGACCCACGGTCGCCGAGGGCGCCGCCAGTGTCCCCCTTGCCCTTTGTCTCGTCCTGGTTTCTGGACGCCCCAACGCTGGTCGGGGGAGGCGCAGGGCGGGGCCCTCGTCAGGTGACATGAAGCAAGGCCCACGCCTGTGAAGGTCTCCGCTCCTGACACTCTCACGTAATAATGAGTGGGGCTGTACACGCGCCGGAGTCTCCTTAGTGCTGCCCTCGGGCTTCACAGGGGCTCCCGCCCATGTCCAAGTGGAAGAACCATGCTCCGCGATGGCCGTCGACACTGTCCACCAATGACTATTCTCACACCCAGTGAAAGCACTTAGCTCCACGTTGGTGAGAAGACAAGAAGACTAGCAAGGTGCCGGACGCGGCCATTTGCTTTCACTCCTTTTTTTATGTAACTCGATTCGCCACCTTTTGGACTGAGATTTGAAGTTCCTTGTGTTTATCAAAAACGGGGGGGGGGGGACTTCTCTTGATTTGCGCTGATTTCTTGCTTTCTGGTTGCATGTTTTACTGTGGGGATCAAGCTTGCTACCCCCACCCTGCGAGCGCCCCGCGAGCGAGGGCTGGGCGTGGTATGTACGCGCCAATCACGTTCGGGTCAGCCCGGGCGACGACAAGGCCCCCGGGGTCAAGGATGCAATCGCTGCAGGATCACTGCATGCATACCTTGCCGTAGTCCGGCATTTGTTCCTCGCAAGGCTCTCTTGAACGGGCCAACAAGATTCTCGGGAGACTCAAGAGACTTAGAACCTCGTGGGCCCCAAAGGCCTCACCTCGGGAGGAAGGTTTGACCAGGACGCCAGGGCTCACTCAAGACCTATGGAACCAAGATAGGTTGCAACAACTACCCCACTCAGGAGACCGTGGGCCCGCGATAGCGCATCCCAAACTATGTCCTTAAAAGGCATATCCCCATTTAATATGGTTCATTTCATACATTGTAAGCCCCCCTTCATACGGTCACTAGATTTGTTGAATCGGTCCGACCAACTTTATCAATTCGGTCCCACCGAGATTGGCAAGTTGTGTGTAACGGTTAGATTTTGTGTGGAGGCTATATATACCCCTCCACCACCTCTTCATTCGTGGAGAGAGCCATCAGAATGAACCTACACTTTCAACTTGCTTTTTCTGAGAGAGAACCACCTACACTTGTGTTGAGGCCAAGATATTCCATTCCTACCATATGAATCTTGATCTCTAGCCTTCCCCAAGTTGCTTTCCACTCGAATCTTCTTTCCACCAAATCCATATCATATGAGAGGGAGTTGAGTGTTGGGGAGACTTTCATTTGAAGCACAAGAGCAAGGAGTTCATCATCAACACACCATTTGTTACTTCTTGGAGAGTGATGTCTCCTAGATTGGCTAGGTGTCACTTGGGAGCCTCCGACAAGATTGTGGAGTTGAACCAAGGAGTTTGTAAGGGCAAGGAGATAGCCTACTTCGTGAAGATCTACCGCTAGTGAGGCAAGTCCTTCCTGGGCGACGACCATGGTGGGATAGACAAGGTTGCTTCTTCATGGACCCTTCGTGGGTGGAGCCCTCCGTGGACTCGCGCAGCCGTTACCCTTAGTGGGTTGAAGTATCCATCAACGTGGATGTACGATAGCACCACCTATCGGAACCACGACAAAAACATCCGTGTCTCCTATTGCGTTTGAATCCTCCAAAACCCTTCCCTTTACATTCTTGCAAGTTGCATGCTTTACTTTCCGCTGCTCATATACTCTTTGCATGCTTGCTTGAATTGTGTTAAGATTGCTTGACTTGTCCAAAGTTGCTAAAGTCTGCCAAGAACTAAAATTGGGAAAAGGATAAGTTTTATTTGGTCAAGTAGTCTAATCACCCCCCCCCCCTCTAGACATACTTTCGATCCTACAAGCCAACGAAAGTCATTGGAAGAATTGTTTCTCATGAGATGTCACTCAAGGATAAGGAGGAGCTCCATAACAAGTCAAGTGGTGCTTACAAAGCCTCATGTGAAGCTCCCACATCATCAAGTGAGAAACAAACCTTCAATGAAGAATTGAGCCTAATGGTGAAGAACTTCAACAAGTTCTACAAGAGTAGAAGCAAAGAGAGAAGTTCCATGTCAAGGTCCTACAATGATAAAAGATCTTCTAGTCGAGAGCGAAATTGCTACAATTGTGGAAGACCCGGACACTATTCCAATGAGTGTACGGTACCCTACAAGAGAAGAGAAGATTCTCCAAAAAGAAGAAGTAGAATAGAAGAATCACCATCAAGAGAGAAGGAGTAGAGATGATCGTTATGAACGAAGAACATCCCGGAGAAGCAAGGATTCGGAAAGGAAGGACAAGTCATCAGGGAGCTACACAAAATGAAGACATCAAGCTCATGTTGGTGAATGGGTATCCGGCTCTGACTCTGACAATCACTTCGAGAGAAGCTATCACTCCGACTCCGAATGTACTCAAGATGAAGGTGTTGCCAGTCTAGCACTTGTGTCAACCAACTCCTACGACCTATTTGATTCACCAAATGAAGGACTTGGAAGATGCTTCATGGCTAAAGGCCCAAAGGTATCACACCCCGAGTATGTTGATTTCAATAGTGATGAAGATGACTTGTTATGTGATGATGATTTACTTGTTGACAACTCTAGTGATGAATACTATGATGAAACGTCAATTAATCATGCTAATCAAGATGAAATGAATGACGATGATAAGGAGAAGATTGCATTTCTAACTAAAGAACTAAACACACATAAGTTAGCTCATGAAACGATCTTAGGAGATCATCGAGAACTTTTAAGGACTCATGAGAAATTACGTTTTGAAAAGCTCAACCTTGAGCAAGAGCATGAGTTCTTAAAGGCAATCAATGATGATCTTTGCAAGAAAAGTTCTTCTTACATTTCCAAGCGTTTACTCTTATCCACTTACATGCCTCAAGTCAAGTCTAGTAACAAGAACAAGAAAGATTCTTCCTCTAGTAGTGACAATAATCATGCTAAATCCAATGTTGTTGCTTCTAGTAGTTATCTTGATTCCACTAATGATTCTCTTACCCAAGTTACACTTGAGGAAGAAAATAGCTTATTGAAGGGAATTATAGAAAATGGTGTTTACAAGAGCCTTGCTGGGAGTAAGCAATTCGAGGAAATTGTATGCAAGCAAGGAAGACACCGGAAGAACCAAGGTGTAGGTTTTGAACGAAAGTTCAATGCCAATGGAGTTGAGTGGGAAGAAGATCAATACCCCAAGACAAAGTTTGTTCCTCAACAAAAGAAGTATGATCCTACTTCCTTCAAAGGGACACATGCTCAAGATGATCTTCCACCACAAGACTACAAGCAAAAAGGCAAGGATAAGCTTCAAGAGGAAATTGATGCATTTGAAGAAGCACCCAAGGCCTTGGTCAAGTGGGTTCCCAAGACTACATCAAGTTCTACTTCATCAAGTACGACTACAACTCCAAGGATTCCCATCAAAATGATGTGGATCCCGAAGAAGAAGAACTAGAGAGTTCCTGAGGGTGACTCCGCCAACTTACTTCACTCTTATCATTTTGGCAAGAACAAGTGCAATCAACTTCCACATCTTGCACTAGTTCAAGGAGTCACAAACCCTCTTGTTAGTAAGACAAGGGACAAGGTAACCTAATGCTTTCATAGACATCATCTTGTGTGTGCATCACTCTATGTCTATGGATATCCTTGTTTGTTCCTTGTGGTACTAACCCGTGTAGGTATTAAAAGTGCAACTCACTCCAAAGGTTTGATCCAAATGATCTACATCAACATTGAGCATCCACATCTTCAACACCTACGTGAAGTCATCATCGACAAAACCCAAGGTTAGTTCATCCCTCTTAGGGGGGGATCTCACATCTAGGGGGAGCTTTACTCTAAAATTGAGCTAAAGCAACTCTAATGGTGTGAACACAACAACGCTTTATGTAAAAGTGGTAACCCCACTTGTGCTTAAACGATGAGTATGACCTATGATCAAATGTTCTCATTTGACTCCTAAGTCAATATACTCATATATAGATGACCTAGTCATCGCCAATTGCTTGATAGATGCTAGAATTGGTTGTGCATGCTTTGCCACTTATTTCATTTGCCATTTTATTGTGTGAGCATGTTGGTTGCATAATTTACTCATTCAAGGACATCCACTTGTTGTTTCGATTGATTGGTTCCTTTTTCTTTTGCCAAGTGGATGGACAAGAATGCCTAAGAACCTTCTCTAGCTATCTATGCTTTTCTTGTCTCAAACTCTATTCATGCTACATCACAAAGTTTGATCAAGTCAGATTCGAACCACTCTGTGTGAGGAGCACTCGGAGTCCCCGATTCGTCATAGACTTAAACTTCCAAAACTTCTTTGCGCGTTTCGGTCTAACCGATTCATCCATTTCGGTCATACCGAGATCACTAAGTCGATCTAGGTTTTCAATCTTGGTGCAACCGATTTGAACTTTTCGGTCACAATGAGTTGCAGTAACTTCTTGCAGTTATGCATCTTGGTGCCACCGAGTTGTTCCACTCGGTCACACCGACAGGGTCAGGCTATATATATCCCCGGGCCAAAATTTGGAAAATTCTCCGAACCCCTTCGCCAGCACTCAGCCTGCTCTGCCTCCCTGGGTCTCCAGATCATCCTCCTCATCGCCAGCTGCCTCCCGCCACTGGTCTCCGCCGCCGTCAACGGAAATCGTCTCCGAAGTTGCCGCCATAGCAGGTCCATCGCTGCACTTAGGGTATGGACTTGATCCTTGTGCTAATCTCACTCTGATTCCTAGCACATTGTTTTGCCATGTATCTTGCCACGATTGAGATCACTCTATCTAGCGAAATCACTCCGTAGTTTAGTTGTGGATTGAAAATTTAGGTTTAGGTTTCCGCCGAAATCATCTCGGACCAACCGAGTTGTTGAAATCAGTTCCACCGATTTGGCTAAGGCCATTGCACATATGATTCTCGGTCTGACCGAGAATTGCAAATCGGTGTGACCGAGTTCAATTCTTTGTTAAACCCTAGCAGTCTCAGTGCCACCGAACTGTGACTCAGTCTGACTGAGTTCACTAGTTTAGGTTCCAAAAGCTGCTTCAGTATCACCGAGTTTTCAAATCGGTAGATCTGAAATGCTTTCTGTGGAAAACTAAAACTAAGTTTTTAACTCATTCTTTTGCAAAAACCTCTGTACTTTGTGATGCTCATCCAATCTATCTCATCTATATCTATTCACAGGGTCTGCTATAAGTGTTTGCATCATGTCTGATCAGAGTGACAGTCAGAACAAGTCTGAGGAGCAAGTTCACATAAGTGAGGGCACTAGTCCCTCTAGCAGCTATGATGATGGAAGCAGGAGTACACCCAGCAACTTGCCTAAGGCAGCCACCATGACCAGAAAGAAGAGAACCTCAGATTCTGAGGATGAGGACTATGTGGCTGTTGAGGAAGAGGCCACCTCAAAGAGGAAAGTTCTGAAAAAGGAATATGGCACAGCTGCAGCCACTAAGCCAGGAATGAAGACAAAGATTCCTGCCAAGAGAGTTCCTATGTCAAAGGCCAGAACATCCACTCAAGAAACTTTGGGATCTGCACCCAAAGAACAAGTTGTGGATAAGAACAAAAGGAAGGAAAGGGTCAAGAAGACCACTGCCAGAGTGCTTGGCAGATCATCAATTATGAGAGATGATGATGAAGATGAAGAGGAAGAGGTTGCTGCACTAGCACCTAAAGCTCAAAAGCTTATGGGAGATGCAATTAAGGCAGGGGCTGCTCCATCTAAGCCCAAAACTGCTCCTAAGACTGCTGCTCCAGCTCCAAAGCCAAAACCCAAGAGGAGCACTAGGAACATCCCTGCCGAGGAGAAGAACAAGGCTCCAATGCCTCAAGCTACTGAAGAAGAAGAGGAAGATGATTCTGTTGTTTTGAGGAAGTTGAAGCCCAAAATTCCTGATCACAATGATGCACACCCAGTTGCAGAGAATATGAAAATCAGGAAGGATTCAGGATTGAGGCTATGGAGAGAGTCAAATCCATATGCCACCTAGAGAAGGACTATTGTGGACTACAGATTCCACACTAAGGAACAACACAACTTCTATGAGACCGATTTACTTGACAAGAAGCGCATAGTGTGTGACATGAGATGGGTTGATTGGAAATTCATTGAGGAAAATGAAGAACACTATCCTGGAGTCTATGATAGTTTCAAGGCATGTGGAGTTGATGAGTTTGTGGCTCAGAAGCTCACAAAGTGGAATGATGAGCTTATTATGCAGTTCTACTCCACAACTCATTTCTACCCAGATGGAAGGATTGTCTGGATGTCTGAAGGTACTAGGTACCAGTCAACAGTTGAAGAATGGGCAAAATTGATCAATGCTCCTAAGGAGAATGAAGATGAATTGGATGTCTATGCCAAGAAGAAGAAGGATCACAACACCATGGCACATATGTACAGAGAGATCCCAGATGCTTCTCTTGAGACACACAAATTTGGATCAGTACATTACCTTCTGTCAGGTTTGCCAACAAGCAACTATATCCTCAGGCACACTCTATTGCCAAAGTCAGGTGATCACAAGATGATCAGAGGCCATGCAATCAACCTGCTTCACATATTTGATGTGCCTCAAAAGTTCAAAGGCATGAGCCTAATTGTGGAAACTATAAAGAGAACAACTGCAGATCAGAAGAGAAGTTGTGGGTATGCCCCACAGATCCAGGAGCTAATCAACTCCAAGATGGGCACTGGCACATATCTCTTGGACAAGGAACACATGCCCATCTACCCAGACATTGAGGACAACACTGTGGTGATGGATGAGAATGAACCATCTTCCGTGCAAGCATAAGCAAAGAGGGAGAAGGCAAGGACTGAAAAGGCTGCAAAGATGCCAACCATTGATGAGGCATCTCAGTATCTTCTGAAGATCAAGCAAGATCAGCTTGGCTACTTGATTGCCTCCACTCTGAGGATTGAGAAGGGATTGGGCACCCTGACTCAAAACCAGGAGAGCTTGGAGAGGATCATGGAGCAGAAGTTCTATGATTTAGATGTGAAGGTCACTGAGATACAGTCAGTTGTTGAGCAACTTCAGGATGAAGTGCAGGAGAAGAAGGGCAAGTCTACCACTGATGCTTTTGCTAGAGTGCCCAGAGGACAGAGATCTGCTGCAGTGCCGGTTATAGACACCAGAGCAACTTCATCTGCACCAGCTACAGCTTCAGTGCCACCAGCTCCATCTACATCAACTGATGCTTTCGTCCTTGGAGTTTTATCTACACCACCACCTGAAGACCAAGCCTAAGAGTCGATCTAGCACTATTCATTTTTTATGAACTTTTTGGTAACTTGTTGCCAAAGGGGGAGAAAATGTATAGATCATAGGCTTCGAGAGAGAGTGTTGCTCTTTGTCCTCTCTTGTTTTTTAGTGGTTGAAATTTGTTATTTGCTTGTTTGAGATACTTTATGCTTTTGTGTGATACTTGGATGATCATGTGTTTGATCATATGCTACCTTAATGCTTGTTGGATGACATTATCCTTTTATATCCCCATATGATCATTCACTTTGCTTGGTGATGAGTGCATGTATTTAATTATTATCATTTTGAGCGCTCCACCAAGATGTATGTGACATGGAAGAGTAACCCATGATCCTAACTCATTGTGCATTTGCAGATCAAAGCAAATCTTAAACTATGCACAAATTTAGGGGGAGCTCTTGCTTTTCACATACTTCTCAAAGCGACAATGTTTTTCACTCTTATTATCATTTGTCGAAGCTTTGATCTATATGTTGTCATCAATTACCAAAAGGTGGGAGATTGAAAGTGCAGCTATCTCTAGGTGGTTTTGATGATTCCTAACAACATATAGCTCATTAAGCTAATGCTATTTCAAGATTAATATTTCAGGAAAGCTCAATGATTGGCATGGCATGGATGAGAAAAATGGACCCCTCAAAATGCTAAGGACAAAAGGATTGGCTCAAGCTCAAAGCTCAAGACTCTACATTTTCTATTTTAGTGATCCAAGATCACATTGAGTCTATAGGAAAAGCCAATACTATCAAGGAGGGATGAGGTGTTGCTTAATGAGGCTCTTGCTCAAAATGCTTAGTGATATGCTCCAAAGCCCTAAACTACTTTCTCACATCCACATATGACCTAAACCAAAAGTCAAACTCGACCCCACCGATTCTTTCTATCCGGCACCACCGAGTTCAGATGTCATAGCCACTGCCACAAACTCCTAGGCAAATCGGTCTCACCGATAGGGATCTCGGTCTCACCGAGATGGGATTGTAATCTCTCTGTTTCCCTTCGTAACATTTCGGTCCCATCGAGATGAGCGATCGGCCCCGCCGAGATTGCAATGTAAAACTCTCTGTTTCCCTTTCGTAACATTTCGGTCTCACCGAAATGAGCGAATCGGTCCCACCGAGTTTACCTGACCAACTCTCTGGTTAGCTTATTACCAGAATCGGCCTCACCGAGTTTGTGTAATCGGTCTCACCGAGATTACGTTATGACCTAACCCTAACCATATCGGTCCTACCGAGTTGCATGTCGGTCCCACCGAAAATCCTAACGTCACTAGATTTGTTGAATCGGTCCGACCGAGTTTATCAATTCGGTCCCACCGAGATTGGCAAGTTGTGTGTAACGGTTAGATTTTGTGTGGAGGCTATATATACCCCTCCACCACCTCTTCATTCGTGGAGAGAGCCATCAGAACAAACCTACTCTTCCAACTTGCTTCTTCTTAGAGAGAACCACCTACACTTGTGTTGAGGCCAAGATATTCCATTCCTACCATATGAATCTTGATCTCTAGCCTTCCCCAAGTTGCTTTCCACTCGAATCTTCTTTCCACCAAATCCATATCATGTGAGAGAGAGTTGACTGTTGGGGAGACTTTCATTTGAAGCACAAGAGCAAGGAGTTCATCATCAACACATCATTTGTTACTTCTTGGAGAGTGGTGTCTCCTAGATTGGCTAGGTGTCACTTGGGAGCCTCCGACAAGATTGTGGAGTTGAACCAAGGAGTTTGTAAGGGCAAGGAGATCGCCTACTTCGTGAAGATCTACCGCTAGTGAGGCAAGTCCTTCGTGGGCGACGACCATGGTGGGATAGACAAGGTTGCTTCTTCATGGACCCTTCGTGGGTGGAGCCCTCCGTGGACTCGCGCAGCCGTTACCCTTAGTGGGTTGAAGTATCCATCAACGTGGATGTACAATAGCACCACATATCGGAACCACGACAAAAACATCTGTGTCTCCTATTGCGTTTGAATCCTCCAAAACCCTTCCCTTTACATTCTTGCAAGTTGCATGCTTCACTTTCCGCTGCTCATATACTCTTTCCATGCTTGCTTGAATTGTGTTAAGATTGCTTGACTTGTCCAAAGTTGCTAAAATCTGCCAAGAACTAAAATTGGTAAAAGGATAAGTTTTATTTGGTCAAGTAGTCTAATCACCCCCCCCCCCCTCTAGACATACTTTCGATCCTACAATGGCGACCTTCAACGGGTGCCATTCGTGCGCCAGTTGAAGGTCCTCCGTCTCAAGGCGGGCGTCGACATCAGCAAGCTCTTCTCAAAGCCGGCTCAACGCACCCATCGCCTCCCATAAAAGCTCGTGGCGGACGGTGCCACGCTCATGCGTGAACTCCAGGGCGTGGCCTAGCCCATCCTTCACGCCGGGGGTCCGTCGGAGGGGCTTGGAGTGGCCCACCTGCCCCAGGTAGGGGGCTGGAGGCCGGTGCCTTCCCCGCCATCTTTCGGGCCTTGGTGGAGGTGTTGGGTGGCGCAGTCTCGCTGCTTGAAGACAAAACCAATGCTGGGATCACCCAGCCACTGACGAATGACCAATGGAGGAGCCCTCAGCACGCCTTCTACACCCCAGGCCGGACCATGAAGGAAGGACGCTGGAAACACAGGCTCACGGCCCCCCGATGACGCGTCTGCCTCTTGGACCGGCCTCGCGCCTGGTGCGAGGGGCCTGAAATCAAGAGCAAGCTGAGGACCTGTGGGGGTCGCTTCTCAAGAGACTTCACCGCCGCAGCCGAAGGGATCCTGAGGATCCATTGTCAGGGAAGGATGCGACACGCAGGAAAACACGAATATAAGGTACTTACTCATCTATGGCTATGTATTTCCTCTTCTTCAGAGTCTGTTAGGCATCACCACTGCATCTCGGAGATCCTTTCCGCTTGGGAAGTGCCTCAAGGTTTAGGCGAAGCCGGCCAAGGTGCGAGGCATGGCCGTCAGCACCTGGGGCACTCGGTAGGGCTCCTGGGGCGGCGGCCTCGAGAGTGTCGGCCTGCGCCAGCTCTCTGGTCGCCACTTCAGGACTGCTCGCCCAAGCTTCGGGGGTTGCCGCCTCAGGAGCGACGGGCGGCGCTAGTCCTTCAGCGGCCACCTCTGGGGCATCGGCCGGAGCCTCAGGGGCGGTCACCTCGGGAGCGCCTATTGACGCCAGCTTCCCAGCAGTCATCCTAGCAGAACCCGATGGTGTTCGCCCCCCTGCTCCCACATTTGGGGCGTGCACTGCAGGGCCGACAGGCAAAGGAGCCACGAAGATGGGGTTCTCACGGGGCCCTTCAAGGCCTGCAGAGCGCAGCCCCCACTCATCAAAAAGGGGCATCTGCCTCACGAAGTCCCCCTTGTTCGAGCAACAGTACAGGAGGCAGCCCTCCACCGGAAGCATGGCTGGCGCGGGGTCACCCGTCAGGAGCTCGAGTACCGTGCATAGTGTCTCGGAGGGAAGCGCAAGCACCTAGAGCCACATGTGGTCCCGCTACCGGTGAAGGCCCACATTTGTCGCGAATGACGCTGACCACCATTGGCGCCGTCACCCTGAGCTTCTTCAACCTGGCCAGCCGGCACCAGACATGGGCGAGCCGATAGTTAACAAGCTTCATATGCCCCCAGCCGGAGCTGGGTACTGTTGGCATTTGAGGGAGCAGGAGCAAGGAGCTGAGCACATCGGCGCCCATGAACACCCACCGCTTCCGGAATCCACTTACAACTGGCGAAAGCTTGAAGTCGATGCCCGACCTGGCGGTCACTGCTACAGCCTCAAAGGCCACGCACCCCGAGCACTGGCGGTCATCGACTAGGTGAAGCGAGAAGAAATGGTGAAAGAATGCCACGGAAGGGTGATGCCCACCATGGCCTCGCAGAGGAAGGCGAAGATGGCAAGGAGGATGATAGATTGAGGATCCAGATGCAGCACATGGACTTGATAATGTGAGAGTATCGTGTTAAAGAAATCGGAGAAAGAGGGGATCGGGCCGGCCAAGAGGGCGTGAAGATGGATGGGGATCTCAGTGGCTACCATGTCGACCATGGCCCAGGAAGCAGGCCAAGCCACCATCACCTTCCACTCAATGGAATCGGCGGTGAGGGCCGTACGGACCTTGTCCAGCCCCTCTTGGTTGACCACCGTCGACCGCTCGAGTGCAGGCTCGAAGGCTGGTCGAGGCCCGACCAAAGCGCAGGTTTTCCCCTTCTTCTTCGACCGTGGCACCATAGCGACAGGGGAAGACCGACGCCAGTGTCATGTTCGGGAAAAGAGCCACTATTTCTCAGGAAGGTGAAGGAACCAAGGATAAGCATGACAATCGATTAAGGTGGGGCTGCGTTGGCAACGGATGGCCGCCAAGCCCGTCGAATATCAAGGCTGCGTGGGGAAGTGGGGCGCCCACGCCCCGTCGAGCGCCACGCGTCCAGCAAAGCCGCAGGCGATTGGGGATCGCGACACTCCTCACTTGCCCTTTGTCTTCTCCTGGAAGCCAAGTTCGAGCATGCCTTGGGCCCGGGAGTACTGTCGGTGTTTTGGGAACGGGGTTACCCAGACTTTCCTATGTGCAGCCCACGGCTTGGCTCCATCGACGGCCTGGTATGGCCCAACTTCAACATCAGCCACTCAAGACCCTCGCGAGGGGCCGAGCCTCGCGAGGAAGACGACACCAGGACCTCCTTGTGGGGTGGCCTCCCCAGGCTGGCTCCCGAGGAGTGGAGATATCTATGCAAAGTTCACCTCGTGAGGCTCAGATGACGTGAGCCATGACGACCAAGGCCAGGCGGGCGCCAATGAGCACAACGTACTAGTTTCCTCTTTGGTTATAAGGATGCAAGCGCAGGCGCGGAGACCCAAGGAATCAAGCAAAGGTTTCCATTCCGGTGCAACAAGACCAAGACCGTCAGGACGGAGGTCATCGTCGAGCCCACCGTAGCGTCACCACCGGAGGCTTTTTGCAGGCGAAGACTACTCTTTTTAGGATAACATGTACTAGTTATCTCCCCTCAAATTTGGCCGTTGTGAGATCCCTTCCCGCCTTCATTTGGGAAGAGGACCAAGGCCACTATAAATAGGACCTAGCCACCACCATAGACAGGGACGAATCATCTAGATCATCCTCACACCCACCAGCTCATCGAGCACAAGAACACCTCTCCTCCTGAGGTTGTTCTGCACTCTACTAGTTCATCCTTAGCCCCTCGAGGCCAATCCACCACAAAGCAGGAGTAGGGTTTTACACCGCAAGGTGGCCCGAACCTGGGTAAACTACTGTGGCTCTTGTCCATTCTATTCATCGAGCTAGGCCGTGAGATTAGCGAGCAGGCGGACTAGGGAGGATGAGTTCTTCGCATGCACCCTAGAGTTCGAACCTCTCAAGGGTCTGCGGAACCCAAAATCTGACAAACTCATTATGCTGGATTATAAGAATTAATTTTATATGGCTAAAACCTATTGTAAAATGCCGCGGAGCACCTTTTTCTTCTTGAGTTTTTTAGACAATTTTCTTCTTGAGGTGTGAAGCCGAGCACATTCAGAAGCCCTGGGATAAAGTGGTGTCGCCAATGTGTTGGGCTGGGTTGGGCATTCTTATTGAAAAATAATAATGGATCAGAACTATTTATGATTTGCATGGGTCCGCTGGTTGCAGGAAGAAAATGGTGGGAGAAAAAAGATTGGTCACTATATTTGCCTAAGAATAAAATCGACTGAATGTAACGACACTCTCATAGGGAATAATATCCTCCTGTTAAAATTTTACTTTTCAAATCATAAATTTAAAGAAACTGGTGCATGACCATTTAGCTTTATTTATTTATTTACTTATTTATGTTTAGGGGACCATGATCATGCACCTGGGCCGAGTTCATGTGAGAGCCTCCCTTCCAGTTAATTATGGGTTCCTCTATTGGGCCTTCATCACTGGGTTGCATGTTATCGACAAGTGGAAAATGTGTTTCATACCAAAATAGTATGTGCTACGTACGGGGCACTAAAGGATCAGACCGTGCAACGACTTCCAAACCATTATGTTTGTCATTCTAACAACACATTTATTCAACCAACAGACAAAATATACTAATGATTGTACATTGAAAACAACAGTAGCAACCAGGGCTGGGGGTGCAACAGAAATAGTAAGCAGTCCATAAGAGTAAAGACACAGCTCTCTCTCTTCCAAACCAAGCATCAGCCATCATCACAAAAGGGCTACCAAAAAAGAACAAGTGTATGCATCAAACTAAATAAACATCCTACTACACCAAGTGTACGGATCTAACTAACTGGCTCAGTTAGACGTTACTATTTATTAAGCTATGGAGATTGGCTAGCGACTTGAACCACATGGGTGTTTCACTAGGGAAACTCCAGCCAGCAGGTCGAAGTTTGGTACTTGCGACCCTCTGTCCTACTTTGGGCTGCAGAGCGTGGCGGCACATATTGTTGGGGAATGTAGCATGGAATTTCAAAAAAATCCTATGATCACGCAAGATCTATCTAGTAGATGCATATCAACGAGAGGGGGAGAGTGTGTCCACGTACCCTTGTAGACCGAAAGCGGAAGCGTTAGTTTAACACAGTTGATGTAGTCGAACGTCTTCTCGATTCAACCGATCAAGTACCAAACGTATGGCACCTCCGAGTTCAGCACACATTCAGCTCGATGACGTCCCTCGAACTCTTGATCCAGCAAAGTGTCGAGGAGGAGTTTCATTAGCACAATGGCGTGGTGACGGTGATGGTGATGTGATCGTGCAGGGCTTCACCTAAGCACTACGACAATATGACTGAAGGAGTAAACTATCGAGGGGGCACCGCACACGGCTAAGAAACAATTGATGCGCTTAGAAGAGCCCCCTGCCCATATATAAAGGAGGGAGAGGGGAGGAGGCCGGCCTAGAGCGCGCCAAGTGGGAGGAGTCCCACTTGGACCCCTAGTCCAATTTGCCCCCCCCCCCTTTCCTTTTACCAGAAGAGAAAGGGGGGAGGAGTAGGAGCAGGAGAAGGAAAGGGGGTCGCGCCCCCTCCCCTTGTCCAATTCGGACTCCCCATGGGGGGGAACCCCTTGTGGGCTGCCTCCCCTCCCCTCTATGGCCCATATCTTTCCGCCGGGGGTTCC
>NC_041380.1:322746922-322752935 GCF_002162155.2 Triticum dicoccoides | reverse complement strand
CCCCCCGACACTCCGATAAAAACCCGAAACGCTCCAGAACCATTCCAGTGTCTGAATACTATCGTCCAATATACCAATCTTTACCTCTTAACCATTTCAAGACTCATGTCCGTTATCTCATCGGGGACTCTGAACAATCTTCGTTCACCAAAACACATAACTCATAATACAAATCGGCATTTCCCTTTGTCATTTATCAGTGAAACTGCAATGACAACATACGTCATTTCCCTTTGTCGGTATGTTACTTGCCTGAGATTCGATCATCGGTATCTTCATACCTAGATCTATCTCGTTATCGTCAAGTCTATTTACTCATTCTGTAATGCATCATCCCGCAACTAACTCATTAGTCACATTGCTTGCAAGGCTTGTCGTGATGTGCATTACCGAGAGGGCCCAGAGATACCTCCCTGATACTCGGAGTGACAAATCCTAATCCCGATCTATACCAACCCAACAAACACCTTCAGAGACACCTGTAGAGCATCTATATAATCACCCAGTTATGTTGTGACGTTTGATAGCACACAAGGTGTTCCTCCGGTATTCGGGAGTTGCATAATCTCATAGTCAAAGGAATATGTATAAGTCATGAATAAAGCGATAGCAATAAAACTTAACGATCACATCATTCTCCTAATCATGTGATCCCATTCATCAAATGACAACAAATGTCTATGGTCAAGAAACTTAACCATCTTTGATTAATGAGCTAGTCAAGTAGGGGCAAACTAGTGACACTCTGTTTTGTCTATGTATTCACACATGTATCAAGTTTCCGATTAATACAATTCTAGCATGAATAATAAACATTTGTCGTGATATAAGGAAATATAAATAACAACTTTATTATTGCCTCTAGGGCATATTTCCTTCAGTCTCCCACTTGCACTAGAGTCAATAATCTAGATTACATTGTAATGATTCTAACACCCATGGAGTCTTGGTGCTGATCATGTTTTGCTCGTGGAAGAGGGTTAGTCAATGGGTCTGCAACATTCAGATCCGTATGTATTTTGCAAAGCTCTTTGTCTCCCTCTTTGACTTGATCGCGGATGGAGTTGAAGCGTCTCCTGATGTGTTTGGTTCTCTTGTGAAATCTGGATTCCTTCGCTAAGGCAATTGCTCCTGTATTGTCACAAAAGATTTTCATTGGACCCGATGCACTAGGTATTACACCTAGATCGGATATGAAGTCCTTCATCCAGACTCCTTACCCCGCTTCACATGTAGATCCCGCCACGACGATTTGCTTGGAACTGCACCAACTGATAGCTCCACCATTCAATATAAATACGTATCCGGTTTGTGACTTAGAGTCATCTAGATCAGCATCAAAGCTAGCATCGACGTAACCATTAACGACAAGCTCTTTGTCACCCCCATAAACGAAAAACATATCCTTAGTCTTCTTCAGGTACTTCAGGATGTTCTTGACCGCTGTCCAGTGATCCACTCCTGGATTACTTTGGTATCTCCCTGCTAAACTTATAGCAAGGCACACACCGGTCAGGTACACAACATTGCATACATGATAGAACCTATGGTTGAAGCATGGGGAATGACTTTCGTTTCTCTCTATCTTTTGAAGTGGTCGGCCATTGAGTCTAACTCAACTTCACACCTTGTAACACAAGCAAGAACCCTTTCCTTGACTGATCCATTTTGAACTTCTTCAAAACTTTATCAAGGTATGTGCTTTGTGAAAGTCCAATTAAGCGTCTTTATCAATCTCTATAGATCTTGGTGCCCAATATATAAGCAGCTTCACCGAGGTCTTTCATTGAAAAATTCTTATTCAAGTATCCTTTTATGCAATCCAGAAATTTTATATCATTTCCAATCAACAATATGTCATCCACATATAATATTAGAAACGCTATAGAGCTCACACTCACTTTCTTCTAAATACAGGCTTCTCTAAAAGTCTTTATAAAACCATATGCTTTGATCACACTATCAAAGCGTATATTCCAACTTCGAGATGCTTGCACTAGTCCATAAATGGATCACTGGAGCTTGCACACTTTGTTAGCACCTTTAGGATCGAAAAAACCTTATGGTTGCATCATATACAACTCTTCTTTAAGAAATCCATTAAGGAATGCAGTTTTGATGTCCATTTGACAAATTTCATAATCATAAAATGCGGCAATTGCTAACATGATTCGGACAGACTTAAGCATCGCTACGGGTGAGAGGATCTCATTGTAGTCAACTCCTAGAACTTGTAGAAAACCTTTTGCAACAAGTCGAGCTTTGTAGACAATAACATTACCATCAGCGTCAGTCTTCTTCTTGAAGATCCATTTATTCTCTATGGCTTGCACATCATCGGGCAAGTCAACCAAAGTCCATACTTTGTTCTCATACATGGATCCCATCTCAAATTTCATGGCCTCAAGCCATTTCATGGAATCTGGGCTCATCATTGCTTCCTCATAGTTTGTAGGTTCGTCATGTTCTAGTAACATGACTTCCAGAATAGGATTACCATACCACTCTGGTGCAGAACGTACTCTGGTTGACCTACGAGGTTCGGTAGTAACTTGATCTGAAGTTTCATGATCATCATCATTAGCTTCCTCACTAATTGGTGTAGGCATCACAGGAACAGTTTTCTGTGATGAACTACTTTCCAATTCAAGAGAAGGTACAATTACCTCATCAAGTTCTACTTTCTTCCCACTCACTTCTTTCAAGAGAAACTCCTTCTCTAGAAAGGATCCATTCTTAGCAACAAATATCTTGCCTTCAGATCTGTGATAGAAGGTGTACCCAATAGTTTCTTTTGGGCATCCTATGAAGATGCACTTCTACGATTTGGGTTCGAGCTTACCAAGCTGAAGCTTTTACACATAAGCATCGCAACCCCAAACTTTAAGAAATGACAGCTTAGGTTTCTTGCCAAACCACAGTTCATACATGTCATCTCAACGGATTTAGATGGTGCCCTATTTAACGTGAATGCAGCTGTCTCTAATGCATAACCCCAAAATGATACTGGTAAATTGGTAAGAGACATCATAGATCGCACAATATCTAATAAAGTATGTTACGACGTTCTGACACACCATTACGATGTGGTGTTCCAGGTGGCATGAGTTGTGAAACTATTCCACATTGTTTTAAATGAAGACCAAACTCGTAACTCAAATATTCGCCTCTGCGATCAGATCGTAGAAACTTTATTTTCTTGTTACGATGATTTTCCACTTCACTCTGAAATTATTTGAACTTTTCAAATTTTTCAGAATTGTGTTTCATTAAGTAGATATACCCATATCTACTCAAATCATCTGTGAAGGCCAGAAAATAATGATATCTGTCGCGAGCCTCGACACTCATCGGACCGCATACATGAGTATGTATTATTTCCAACAAGTCAGTGGCTCGCTCCATTGTTCAGGAGAACGGAGTTTTAGTCATCTTGCCCATGAGGCATGGTTCGCAAGCATCAAGTGATTCATAATCAAGTGATTCCAAAAGCCCACCCGCATGGAGTTTCTTCATGCGCTTTACACCAATATGACCTAAACGGCAGTGCCACAAATATGTTGCACTATCATTACTAACTTTGCATCTTTTGGCATCAATATTATGAATATGTGTATCACCACGGTCGAGATTCAACAAAAATAGACCACTCATCAAGGGTGCATGACCATAAAAGATATTACTCATATAAATGAATAACCTTCTCGCATCAAACAAGATCTAGATATATAAAATATGAATGCTTGCCGCCAAAGATTATATTGTTGGATTTGTATTTGAACATAGTTTCCTGTTATACAATTTTTGTAACATGCATAAAATTTTTGATGGTTAAATTTAAGGTTATATACCAGCAAGCATTTGACCGCAACACACACGGCTTATTCCATTACAAACAGCTCGGATGGATCAACTGTATGCCACGTATCGCAGACGCACGTAGCGACCAGACATCAAATAGTCTGATCTCTGTGCATAAGTGTCATCCCTGGATCGGTAATGCTGACACACACAGTACTTGAAGGATTTATAACAGAGTAACAATCACACACTTATTACATCGAATGTCTCAAAGGAGAACTTATTACAATAAATATGGCTTAAGGCCATCTAATACGATAACAGCGGAAGGCTTGGAAGATAAAGTGAGTCCATCAACTCCAACGGCATCACTGAGTGAAAGACCACGACCCAAGGCTCCTTACTCGTCGTCTGAAAAGTCTGCAACATGATACGTTGCAGCCCGAAATGGGTCAGCACATGGAATATGCTGGCAGTGTAACACAAGAGAGTAATGAACAAAATAATGCTATCACTATATGCATATATGGCTAGTGGAGGCTGTATGGTTAATAGATTTTGTGAAAAGCCAATTTTTCCATACTATAAAGGAATACATTTTATTTAACTATCATGGTAGTTGTTAAACATTGAGAATGGTAAACCCATCTCAATCCCAATTAAAAGTAATTAATAACCCAATCAAATTATATTTAAGGGTGATGAGATCCACATGATAATCCAAGAACTAGATACTCAAGATGTCCATAACAGGGGACACGGCTAACCATGATTAGTTTCTACACTCTGCAGAGGTTTGTGCACTTTTCCCCACAAGACTCGATCTCCTCCATTGGATTTCTCGCACTACATAATGTTTGAGAAACTGATGACCGAGACACAGTCTTTCCGAAGGGGTCCCCTTAACCGATAGATAGGCCGGTACACCTACAATCCCCTACATCTGCTAGCCCATCATGGAAAGGTTTCCCACAACTTACTCAACTATGCCAGAGCCCATAATGGCATGTGGCTGCACACGGAAGTTTCCAGCATGAATAATCTTATGATCCCTTTGAGCCTGGGTGGCGGTCCATAGGAAAATCACACGGTACCCCAGGATTTCCAAAAAATACAGGCA
Source organism: Triticum dicoccoides (assembly GCF_002162155.2). NCBI lineage: Eukaryota > Viridiplantae > Streptophyta > Magnoliopsida > Poales > Poaceae > Triticum > Triticum dicoccoides. The sequence continues at coordinate 322,748,014 of NC_041380.1, read as the reverse complement.
ATCACTGGATACCCCAGGTGCCTCAATCCACCTAGATGTGTATTAAACTTGCCACCTTAAGTTGAACCATTAATTAACAATCTCACATCTGTCATGAATACACTCAAACCCAATCCATGTCTACGAGCATAGCATGGCAATATAAGCATAACGTAGAAGTAACTCCCATGGTTTGATAATAAATAGGTGAATAGGTACTACCTCATCTACTTCCCAACCCACAATTTATTCAGATCCTAACCATGCAAGTGTTTGAGGGTTGAAGCTAATGCATAAAAACTGGGTAGTAAAGAGGTATGATCAAAGTGTTACTTGCCTTGCTGATGATCCGTGAAACCTAGAGACTCGCTGTAGCACGCTTCGCAATCCGGGTACTCTATCGCAATCAAACAAGCATACAATAAGCAATCAAGCAAGGGCACGGGTAAAACTCAAATAAGAGATCTAACCAGAAAGTTCAACTAAAGAACTCCGGTTTGCAACAAGAATCAAATCAAACGAAGTAACCAAACTCAAACGATGAAAGAAACAAGGTTCATTTACTAATCTGGACTAAAGTAAAATTTTACAGTAGCAAAAACTTGTTTAAGTTGGTTAAACAGAAAGAGGGTTTCGAGACGAAACTCTAGGCGCTTGAATCGCCCGATTCCGATAAACGAGCGAAAAGTTATACTAAAACGAAAATCGGATCAGAAATCGCGATAAAAAATAATCGCGGAAAACCGAGAAAAAGAAAAACTGACGAACGGGCTAACGAACCAACATTCGCTGTCTGCGGCTAACGGACGAAAACCGTTCGTTAAGACGAACGTACGAATGGGCGTCCGCTATTTAACTAAACCGTGAAAAAATCGAACCGGATCTAAAAAACGGATCTAGGGTTCAAAAAAACCGATGGGTTTCTATAGAAAACCGCAGCTGCGGCTCTGGCTACCTCGACGACTTCGGCGAGGGCGGCGGCGGGTCCGGTGGTGGTGGTCGGCGGCGACGAGCGGCGGGGCGACGGCGGGTGGTGGCGCGGGCAGCGGCAAGGCGCGGCGGCGTCAGCGCGGGGCGGCGTGGGCGGCGACGGCGGCGACGGCGGTGGGGCAC
>NC_041380.1:322740454-322746399 GCF_002162155.2 Triticum dicoccoides | reverse complement strand
TTTGGGCAGCGGTGGGCTTCGGCTGCGGTTGGGCCTCGGCGGCTCGGGTGACGCGTCTTATAAAGCCCCCCCGGGCGGAGTCCCGCTCGGGTACGGCCCGGAGTCGTTCTGACTTTTTTTAAAAAAAATTCCGACATGCAGAAAAAGAAAGAAAAGAAATACTAAACACACTCTAAAAAAAGCCGAAATAAATTTTCCCCGTCCTCGAAAAATATGCCGGACAAGGTGAACATTTATTTGGGCCTAAAATGCAATTTTGAAAAATGCATATTTTTCCTAATTCAAATAAAATAGCGATAAAACTCCGAATAAAAATCTTATTTGATTTTAATATTAAATCTTTGATATTTCTTTATTTTGAGGAAGTCATTTTATCCTCTCTCTCTCTCTCTCTCCTTTATTTTTTTAAAAGAAATATTCGAAGGTAAAATAATTATAATCAAATGATCCTCTTTTCAAAATTTGAGAAAAACTCAAATATGAAAATAACGAAATTCCCAACTCTCTCCATGGGTCCTTGAGTTGCGTAGAATTTCTAGGATCTAGCCAAAAATGCAATAAAATATGATATGCAATGATGATCTAATGTATAACATTCCAAATTGAAAATTTGGGATGTTACAAACCTACCCCCGTTTAGACGAATCTCGCCCTCGAGATTCGGGTTGGCTAGAAAATAGGTGTGGGTGATCCTTCCGTAGGTCTTCCTCTTGTTCCTAGGTGGCTTCATTTTCGGTATGGTGACTCCACTGAACCTTGCAAAACTTGATAACTTTGCTGCGTGTGACTCGGCTAGCAAACTCGAGTATCTTGACTGGTTTCTCCTCATATGTCAAATCACTATCCAACTGTATCGTTTCCAGTGGTACTGTATCTCTCAGAGGAATATCAGCCATCTCTGCGTGGCACTTTTTCAACTGAGAAACGTGGATCACATCGTGAACTCCTGACAATCCTTCGGGCATATGTTCTAAAACTTTGTATGGTCCCACAAAACATGGTGCTAAATTTCCCTTAACTCCAAAGCGCTTAACTCCTCGGAGTGGTGATACACGAAGATACACTCTGTCTCCAACTTCGTAAGTTGTCTCCTTGCATTTAGAATCCACATAGCTCTTGTGCCTGGACTGGGCTACCTTGAGTCTATCGTGAATCAACCTAACCTTCTTTTCAGACTCTTTAATCAAATCTGGTCCAAACAACTGTCAGTCTCCAACTTCGTCCCACAACAACGGTGTTCTGCACCTCCTTCCATATAGTGCTTCGAAAGGGGCCATCTTCAAACTGGCTTGGTAACTGTTGTTGTAAGAAAACTCTGTGTAAGGCAAATTATAATCCCAACTAGATCCATAATCTAGCGCACAGGCTCTGAACATGTCCTCCAAAATCTGATTGACTCTGTCAGTCTGTCCATCCGTCTGCAGGTGAAAAGCCGTACTGAACTCTAGCTTGGTTCCCAAAGTTTCATGTAACTGATTCCAAAACTTTGAGGTAAACTGGGTTCCTCTATCTGATACAATCTTCCTCAGAACTCCATGCAGACATACGATCCTGGTCATGTATATCTTTGCCAACTTAGCACTGGTGTAAGCGGTCTTCACTGGGATGAAGTGAGCTACTTTCGTTAAACGATCGACTACAACCCATGTCGAGTCATAGCTTGAACGAGTCCTGGGTAATCCCGTGATAAAGTCCATGCCTAGCTTATCCCACTTCCATTCGGGTATCGGCAATGGTTGCAGCAATCCTGCTGGCTTCTGATGCTCTGCCTTCACTCTCTGACATACATCACAAACTGCTACATACTCCGCAATATCCTTCTTCATTCCGGTCCACCAGAATCTATCCTTCAGGTCCAGCTACATCTTGGTATTTCATAGGTGAACCGAATATGGTGAGTCATGGGCCTCCTGCAAAATCAGCTTCCTGATCTCCTGATCATTTGGTACATATACGCGGTCCTCAAACCATAGGGTATCATGCTCATCCTCACGAAATCCCTTGGCTTTTCCTTTGCTCATCCTTTCCTTTACCTCGACAATCTCCTTGTCCGTCTTCTGCGCTTCTCTGATCTTATCCATCAAAGTAGACTGAATCTCCAAAGCTGCTACATAGCCTCTCGGAACTATCTCCAAACATAGCTCACGAAGGTCTTCTGCTAACTCCTTGGGTAACTCTCCTATCATGAGTGTATTGACATGACTCTTGCGGCTCAACGCATCGGCTACTACGTTAGCCTTTCCGGGATGATAGTGCAACTTCATATCATAATCCTTTATGAGTTCCAACCATCTCCTCTGCCTGAGATTCAGCTCCTTCTACGTGAAGATATACTTCAAACTCTTGTGATCTGTGTATACCTCACAATGGTTTCCGATGAGAAAATGTCTCCAAGTCTTCAACGCATGCACTACGGCTTCTAACTCCAAATCATGCGTAGCATAATTTAACTCATAGGGTTTAAGCTGCCGTGAGGCATATGAAACAACTCTTCCTTCCTGCATAAGCACTGCTCCAAGTCCTCGATGAGAAGCGTTGCAATACACTTCATAATCTTTGTGTTAATCTGGCAGAATCAACACTGGTGATGTAACCAAACGTTTCTTCAATTCCTGAAAACTAGCCTCACATTCCTCAATCCATTTGAACTTGGTGTCCTTCTTCAACAACTCCATCATAGGCTTTGCAATCTTTGAGAAATTCTCAATGAACCTCTGTCAGGACCCCGACTCGATGTCACATCGATCTAGCCGGTAACACCTCATATCACTTTGCGGCCTCACGCACGGTATCCCCACGGGTGTCGCCTTACCTTTGCCTGGGACCGTTTGCGCCTTTTGGCTCACGTATATGATAGTGTCGCTAGCATCCATATGATAAAGAGCCCGGGCTGACATGACTAGTCGTAAACCCAAAGTGGCACAGACTTACAGGGACAGGCATCCATGACCCAGCTTCGAACGTGTCGGTCATCAGCAAGTGGGTCCGGGCTGTAGCACTGGGCTAGCAGGACTCCGGTAAACCGGGCTGTAGCGGGCTAACAGGACTCCGGTACTCAAAGCGTGACATTTCCCCGAAGGGACAGACACAGGAACGAAGAAGGACACATGCCGACCAGCCTAAGTGTTCCAGAGCAGTAGCAAGCTACCATGGCTCAGCGGTAACACTAGGAGACATTTCCCGGTAAGAGAGGCTACTAAAGATAAACAACTAGATAGTCAGATCCCACACATACCAAGCATTTCAATCATACACACAGTATGCTCGATATGTGCAAATACAACGAAGCATCACAACATGACTCTACGACACAAGTACTTTATTTAAGGCTCAGGGAGCCATACATAACATACACGAAGGTACGGGTCTCACGACCCAACATACAAGTCATACAGTCATACAAACCAGCAGCAGAAGTAACTTGTCTGAGTACAGACAACTAGTAAAATAAAAGAGGCTTGGGAAGCCTAGCTATACTACAAGGTCCTTCACAAGCTCAGGGTCACCACCTGGGTCTTTAGCCTACTCGTTGATGTCAACGTCTACATAGAACCCATCAGAAGGGGTTGCAGCGTCTTCTGTAAAAATGTAGATTATAGCAACATGAGTACAAAGGTACTCAGCAAGACTTACATCAGATCCTACATACATGCTTAGTATCAAGAAGGGTTGGTGGAGTTATTGCAGCAAGCCAGCTTTGACTCTTGGCTAGGCTATCCTACGATACTCCAACTTGAAATGGTTTTGCGCACACGAGTCCACTACTCACCAATTCAATACACTACCGAGGATCCGCCTCCGTCTTCCTACGGAAGAGTCGGCACTCACTCTTATCTTGAGGCTTTTAGTAGTTTCCATTTACTTGTCTATGAACTGTATAGGCAACCAAGTAGTCCTTTACCGCGGACGCGGCTATTCGAATAGATCATGTTAACCCTGCAGGGGTGTACTTCTTCATACATGTTTCCACCACTTAGCGTCTGCACACGACATGTGCTCGGCAGACTTCAAGCGAAAGCCGACGTGGGTGTAGACCACGACCTACCTAAACACTTAAGCCTCTAGTCCAGGTTTATCGCCTATTCAGGTTCCATCCGCAGGGAGTCCGGCCGAGGTTTCCCATACGGCCCCGAACGATGTGAACAGGGTTCCTGAGATACCTAACGGGTATTCGGTACACCGTGCCACGTACCTACCGCATCACAGCCCACCCCTACGGTCAGCGCTGTCCACGGCCTCCAGTAGACTACAAACACCAGAAACTACTTGCAACTCCTGGACAGAGAGCTAGGGTGAATAAGAAGTCGAGCGGGGTCATATTTCAGGGCCCAATGCATGGTAGTAGTTGTATCTTAAATCACACATACAGATCTCAGTGCTTAAGGTCGGCTTCAATGAAACAACCCACCATGTACTCCTACATGGCCTCTCATCGATACCTTTACCAAATCGTGTTCACCTCACCACTCTTATTACCGACATAATCATTTCACTCTAGCCCATCACCCAGATGAACCAGACCTGACACGACTCTAAGCATAGCAGGCATAGAAAGGTAGGAACAACACATACATATGGCTCAATCAACTCCTACACATGCTAGTGGGTTTCATCTAGTTACTGTGGCAATGACAGGTCATGCAGAGGAAATGGGTTCAACTACCGTAGCACACAGCAGTTTGAAACGCGTTGTCTTAATGCAGTAAAAGAGAGCAGGAGCGAGAACATGGGATTGTATCGATATGATCAAATGGTTGGTTGCTTGCCTGATGGGTCGATGCACTGATACGGTTCTTCGTTAGGGTAATCACGGTACTCCTCGGAGGCAGAACCTGTCGCAAAGGACACCGATACACAACCATCACCAAACAATGTGCAACAATATGATGCATGCATGAAACATGGCAATATGAGTGTGTTGGGCTAATGCAACTAAAACCAGAAGGGTTTGAACAAATTTGAATCAAGGATTCAAATTTCAAATTAAAATATGGCCTTTTAAAGTGCTTTTCCTTGTTCTGCTTGAAACATCAATTTAACTTGTTTGATCATGCATGAAAATAGTACAGATGGATAGATTGGATTTTTCTGATCATTTTTCATATATAATTTGTCCAATTTGGAGTTACAGAATAAAAGTTATGAATTTTTGAAGTTTAAATAATATTCTGGAATTTCCTGATTTAAATTAAATCCAGAAATATAATTATTGCGCCAGCATGACGTCAGCATGACGTCAGTGGTCAACTGCGGCTGGCTGGAGTCAAACCTGACGTGTGGGGCCCACACGTCAGTGACAGGGGGGTTAAACAGAGTTAGTTTAATCCTAATTACTAATTAGTGGCGCTGGGGCCCACTGGTCAGTGTCAGGGGGTTAACTAACAGTGGTTAGCGCTAATCCTAATTAGCTACAGGGCTGGGCCCACCTGTCAGGGACTCAGGGGGGGTTCCTGCCGTGGTCAAAGTGGGTCAAACCCACCGGCGACGTGACGCCGGCGAGGCCCGAGACGGCGGTGCGATGCGGGATCGCGCTACAGGGCACGGGCGAGGCCGTTCTTGGGCTCGTTGGAGAGCTCTTGCTCCCGCGCGTCGAACGGTGGTGGTGGCCGGGCCTGAGGTGGCCGGAGTCGACGGCGGCGAGCTCGGCTGCGGCCGCCGGAGTTCGGGTGCGGTCGGAGTCGGCGTTGCAGGGGGTTTGGGGAGGCGTTGGTGCGTGCTGCGTGCTCCTAGTGAGGCGTGGAGCACGATAGGGTGCTCGGTTGGGCGCTACGGTGATCGTGGCCACGACGGCGACATTGCCGGCGGCGTGGAGCTCTCGGCCAAGGTGGGGCTAAGGCCTAGAGGTCGAAAGAGACCAGGGGAGAAGGGGGAAACGACTCAGGGGCTCACCGCGGTTGCAGTGGGCGTCGAAGCGGGCTCGGAGACGCGCTGGAGACGGCGAATTC
>NC_041380.1:322726803-322740137 GCF_002162155.2 Triticum dicoccoides | reverse complement strand
GGAGGAAGAGGGGGTTGTGGCGGAGCTTCTGAGCTAGTCGGGGGAGCGAGGGGTGGCCGGAGACGGCTGCTAAGGCGAACGGCGGCGACGGTGGTGTTCGGCCGTGTGAGGGAGAGAGCGAGGGAGAGGAGGGGAGAGCCGAGGGAGAGTGAGAGAGAGCAGGGGGAGGCGTGGCGTCGTCCAGGGCATCGAGGCGAGGAGGGGAGGGCAGGCAGGCAGGGAGAGAGGTGGCGTGGCGCGGTGGCGGGCGCGCGCGCCGGCCACACTCCCCTCCCTCTGTCGGGACGAAGACGACAGAGGAGGGAGGCGGCTGGGCCGCCTTCTGGCTGGGCCGGCCAGCTGGATGGGCTGCACAGTGGAGGAGCCCAGGTAAGCTTCTCCCTTTTATTTTTTTCTGTTTTCTAATTTCTGACATTTGTTTTGATTTAAAAAAAATATATTAAATCATTTATTTAACTTATGCCAAATTTTTCAGGGGCTAGATATATTATTCCAGAGCTCCTTTATAATTGGCATAATATTTGGACATATATTAATATATATAGAAATATATTTCCAAAGCAAATATTTATGCATTAATTCCAAATGCCCAAAATAAATGTCCATGAGCCACTAAAAATATTGGTTTGATTTTTATCTCTGTCCAATATTTTCAGAGATCAACATGAGCATTTTCTTGGACCCTTTTGGAGAAATTTTTATTTGGGTCATTTTCAAAATGATTCTGAGGGTCTCACAGATCCCCATTTCAATGTTTCTGATGAAAGAGTAAACATGATGCAACACTCTAATGCATGACTAGCTAGGGTGTGACAACTCACCCCCACTCAAAAGAATCTCGTCCCGAGATTTGGGTTCCTCCGGGAAGAAGGCGGGGTACTCGAGTCGAAGACGATCCTCCCTTTCCCAGGTTGCTTCATCCTCAGAATGGTGCGACCATTGTACTTTGAGGAACTTGATGTTCTGACGTCGGGTGATACGTTCGGCCTGATCGAGGATACGAACGGGGTACTCTCGATATGTAAGGTTATCTTGGAGATCAAGCGTTTCGTGGTCCACTCCACGGATAGGATCCGAGAAGCAACGCCTGAGTTGAGAAACGTGGAAGACATCGTGGACTCTGGAGAGATGCGGAGGTAGTTCCAGCTGGTAGGCAACTTCCCCTCGTTTGGCAAGAATGCGAAAAGGTCCAATGTAACGAGGAGCCAATTTGCCTTTGATACAGAAACGATGGGTTCCCTTCAGAGGGGTGACCCGAAGATAAGCGTTCTCGTCAACCTCAAAAGTCATAGCCTTATGTTTTCGGTCATATTGACTCTTTTGACGAGATTGGGCTGTTTTCAACTTTTCACGAACGATGCGAACTTGTTCTTCTGCTTCCTGAATCACATCCGGGCCAAAGAATTGTCTTTCCCCGGTCTCTGACCAGTTAAGGGGTGTTCGACACTGTCGTCCATAGAGAACTTCAAAAGGGGCTTTACCCAAGCTAGATTGATAGCTGTTGTTGTAAGCGAATTCGGCAAATGGAAGGCACTTTTCCCAGTCCATTCCGAATGAGATAACAGAGGCTCGAAGCATGTCTTCTAGAATCTGGTTGACGCGTTCCACTTGACCACTCGACTGAGGGTGGAATGCGGTGCTAAAGGAGAGACGGGTTCCCATAGCATTTTGGAAACTTTCCCAAAATCGAGAGGTGAAAAGACTTCCTCGATCCGAGTTAATTTCCAAAGGAACACCATGAAGGGACACTATTCGGGAGATGTATAAGTCTGCCAGCTGACTAGCGGTTATACTCTCTCGAACAGGTAGGAAATGGGCTACTTTGGAAAGACGATCGACCACGACGAAAATAGCATTATTCCCTCTCTTGGTCCTGGGAAAACCGGTAATGAAATCCATACCAATTTTATCCCATTTCCATTCAGGAATAGCTAAGGGTTGAAGGGTGCCAGCAGGCCGTTGGTGCTCTGCTTTTACACGACGACAGACGTTGCAATTTGCAATATACTGAGCAATTTCTCTCTTCATCCTAGTCCACCAGAACCTCTGGCGTAGGTCCTGATACATCTTAGTACTACCGGGATGAATGGTGAGAGGGGATTCATGAGCCTCCTTAAGGATCAACTGCCGTAGATGCTGGTTCTTGGGAACCACTAGACGGTTCTCAAAGTACACAACACCATGATCATTTGTGGAGAAACAACTAGCACCTCCGCTAGCAATGTTCTCTTTGATTTTAGATATTCCCTTATCTCGCTTTTGGGCAGCGATGATTTGATCCGTAAGAGTAGGTTTCGCCACCAAGGTGGAAAGAAATCCTTGAGGAACAATGTGAAGGTTAAGCTTCCGAAATTCCTCATGGAGAAGCGGTTGACTTTGTTGTAACATCGGATTGTTACAATAAGATTTACGAATTAGCGCATCAGCCATGACGTTGGCTTTCCCTGGGGTGTAGGTTATTCCTAAGTCGAAGTCTGTGATCAATTCAACCCAACGTCTTTGCCTGAGGTTCAGATCCGGTTGGGTGAAGATGTACTTCAAACTTTGGTGATCAGTGAATATTTCGCAACGATTACCGAGGAGGTAATGTCGCCAGGTCTTAAGTGCATAGACTACAGCTGCAAGCTCTAGATCATGAGTAGGATAATTCTCCTCGTGTGGGTGCAATTGCCGTGAAGCGTAGGCAATTACGTGTCGATCTTGCATGAGAATGCAACCTAGTCCTTGTCGCGAGGCGTCGCAGTAGATAACAAAGTCTTTGGAAAAGTCTGGTGGTACCAGTACGGGAGCAGAAGTCAGGCGTATTTTCAGTTCCTGAAAGCTGTGCTCACATTGTGGAGTCCACTCGAACTTCTTTTCTTTCTTGAGGAGTTCGGTTAGAGGTTTGGCAACCTTGGAGAAGTTCTCGACAAAGCGACGACAATAGCTCGCTAAGCCTAGAAAACTCCGAACTTGCTTGACCGATTCAGGTGGAGTCCAATTAAGGACGGCTTGAACTCGCTCAGGGTTAACAGCAATACCTTTACCAGATATTACATGACCCAGATAGGTCACTTCTGGCAACCAGAATTCACATTTAGAAAATTTGGCATAAAGGCGATGCTCTCGAAGTTTCTGCAACACTAGCCTTAGATGTTCGGCATGTTCTTCCTCGTTCTTGGAGTAGATGAGTATATCATCGAGGTAAACTACAACGAATTTATCCAAATACTCCATGAAGATTGAGTTCATTAACCGAGAAAAGGTGGCTGGAGCGTTGGTTAAACCGAAGGACATGACGGTGTACTCGTATTGGCCATAACGAGTAACAAAGGCCGTTTTAGGAATGTCCCCGTTTCTGATTTTGATTTGATGGTAGCCCAACCTCAAATCCATCTTGGAGAAGGCTGAGGATCCAGCGAGCTGATCATATAGGTCGTTGATCCTGGGAAGCGGATATTTGTTCTTGATTGTGACCAAATTGACAGGTCGGTAATCTACAACCATCCGGTCCGTACCATCCTTCTTCTTGACGAATAGGACGGGGCAAGCCCACGGAGATGAACTAGGTCGGATGAAACCCTTTTTCAAGGACTCATCGAGTTGTTTCTTAAGCTCGGCTAGTTCTAGGGGTGCCATCTTATAGGGTCTTCTAGCAATCGGAACGGTTCCCGGAATGAGGTCTATTACGAACTCAACATCCCTGTCAGGTGGAACACCTGGCAATTCTTCTGGAAAGACATCCGGGAAGTCACGGACTACCGGAACGTCCTCAAGGTCTGGCAAAGGGCTGGCGTTAAGAGAATATAATTGTCGCTTAGCTATTCGGGTCAAGACATTGACTATCTTCCCCGAAGGATGGGTGAGTTGAACAGTCCTAGAGAAGCAATCAATTTTGGCTTGATGAGCTGACATCCAGTCCATACCCAGAATGATATTGATATCTGAAAATTTAAGGGCTATCAAAGAGGCAAGGAAAACAAGTCTGTCGACTTGGATTTCATTTCCATGGCTTACTCTAGAAGTTTGCCATTTGGATCCCGGAGTTTGAATTACCATAGAGGTTGGCATATCACCGAATGCGACGTTATGCAAACGAGCATAATTTTCAGATATAAAAGAATGAGAGGCTCCTGTATCGAAAAGAACAGATGCCGGGTGGCAATTGACAAGAAGCGTACCGAGAACGACGTTGGGGTCCTCTTGAGCTTCTTCGGCAGAGATACAGTTGACATGGCCACGTGAGGCGGTGACCGGCTTGGCGTGGAATACTTTTCCTGTCGGCTTGCCACGGCCAACAGCTTTAGCAGACTGGTTGGGGTTGGTCTGGGGACACTCACGCATATAGTGGCCAGATTCCCCACACTTGAAACAAGTCACGGAACTGGTACGTGGAGGAGCATTGTTGGTTGGACCTCCATAGGGCTTGGCCGGTGCAGACTGCTGAACGGGGCGAGGCGCCTGGAAGGATGGCCTCGGTGTGAACCTGGGTGGCAGGGCGGTGTTGGGTACCCACACGCGGCGCTTCTGAGGACCAGCACCGGATGAGGAACCCATATCACGGCCATGCTTGCGTGTTGCGTCATAGTCAGTCTGACCAGTTTCAGCACTGATGGCTTTGTTGACAAGTTTCTGGAAGGATGTGCACTCATGCAGACGGAGGTCACGGCGAAGCTCAGGACTAAGGCCCTTACGGAACCTTGCTTGCTTCTTGGCGTCAGTAGAAACTTCCTCGGTTGCATATCGTGCGAGATTACCAAACTCCCTGCTGTAAACATCCACAGAAAGTCGGCCTTGGGTGAAACTGCAAAATTATTCACGTTTGCGGTCCATGAGACCCTCCGGAATATGATGCTCACGGAAAGCCTCGCTGAACTCAGCCCAAGTAGTGACATGGCCCACTGGGCGCATAGCTCCATAATTTTCCCACCATAGACTGGCGGGGCCTTCAAGATGATATGCAGCAAAGGTGACCTTGTCAGCCTCCGCTACCAGCGCGGAACGCAGTTTGTGAGAGATACTGCGAAGCCAGTCATCAGCGTCGAGAGGCTCGACGGAGTGGTGGAACGTGGGTGGATGTAATTTGATAAAATCACTGAGTGACACCACGTTAGTCCTCTGATGGTGTGCCGTGTTCTGTTCAATACGCTCCAACAAACGGTTGGTCTCCCGCTTGTTTCTCTCAGCTTCCATCATAACCTCGGCTAGTGAAGGAGGATGAGGCAGATTTTCGTTCCTGCCTTCACTGCCTTCGGCCTGCTCTTGAGAAGCAGGGTTAGCGCGCGTGTTGACCATCCTAGGTAACAAAACAATGATTTAGTCAGAATGATAAAATTCCGACATAGGATACAGAATGTAAGGAATAACTCGACATGCAAGATGATCATCCGTATGACATGGTAAAAACAGAAACTGCTTCTTTTATTCCATCGTCATACACACCATACAGGGTTTAGTACAAGACCAAACAAAGTACTATTACGGTGAGAAAAGGATTACATCTCATCGGAGGCATTCCAAGCTCCTATACATTATTTTTCTACACCTCCGGAAAGAGTACAAACTAGGTCATATCCCACGAGTCACGCGGGACGATAGACGACACAGCTAGTGCGAACTAGTGATACTACCACTAACTCAAACCGATCCGTAGTAGTCCTCGTAAAAGTCACCTCCATAGCCTGGAAGCTCAACATGATCATCCGGAAACAGACGATCTCGCGGAGCTTGTGGACCATAGGGGCTAGGATGAGGCCTTGGACCAACAGACGGTGGCCTGCGGGGACCGCGAGGTGGGGTGATGCCTCCTACATCACGCCAAACCATCACGTCTGGCAGAGCAGATCTCACAGGATAGAGATCGCGCATATCTGAAAATCCAGCTTGCACCGCCGGTGCGAACCGAGTCAAAGTGGCCCAGTGGTCAGCACGGGTATTGAAGAGCTCTAACCTCAAGGCCCGATTTTCACGGTCCTTATCCTCGAGCATCTCAGCAGTGGTGCGAGTCCGTGAATCCTCCTGAGTGGGGTCAGCATAAATAGCCTGGAGATACCCTTGTGCTCCCGGAAGTGATCCTGGCATATACCGGAAATCAGAGTCCCGAAATATACCAGATCTGACTCGCATAATGGTCATCATAGAGTAGGCGGCGTCCTGCACCGCCATCTCAATGGTAACCCCGAGTCCATATGAGCAGTGAAGAGGCTCGGTGGATCCAGGATAAGATGGAAATATCCTGACAGTGCAGAGATACTGGCTTTGATTAAAGTCTCGGAATTGCTCTTCGACCGTGTACTCAGGATACCAGCGGTATCCAGCCTCAGTCATTACCCTGACCAACTTGGCAGTATGGCCGGGTACATCTAGGCATCGAGTCAGGCGAACCACTTGATTGAGGTCGCGAGTGGCCATCTGAAAGGACAATCATAATGCGAAGGCATTAGAATTTCTAGCAAAATTTCGGCAGCATAACAGCTGTAAATGCTCAAAAAGGATTTGAGACATTTGACAAAGGATTTCATACACACTCAACATCATCATATCAAAGTTCTGAGACCATCCTAGCAACATAATGTGGTAGTAGAACTGAACTAGGCTTGTATCCATCAAACTTATAAGGTACTACTGATTAGTAACACGTGATCCTGATAGAGAGAATAGATCCTAATTCCTTAACCCCCGGTGGAAGAATGGACTGACTCAGATCAGAATGTCATAAAATAAAGAAGTAAAAAGAGCCTTACGTTCCAACCCACAAACAATTCCCCTACATATAACTAAAGAATTTCTAGACTCAACATCGACCAGTTTGGCTTGGAGAACCTACAGGCAGTCCGGCTCTGATGCCAACGCTGTCAGGACCCCGACTCGATCTCACATCGATCTAGCCGGTAACACCTCATATCACTTTGCGGCCTCACGCACGGTATCCCCACGGGTGTCGCCTTACCTTTGCCCGGGACCGTTTGCGCCTTTTGGCTCACGTATATGATAGTGTCGCTAGCATCCATATGATAAAGAGCCCGGGCTGACATGACTAGTCGTAAACCCAAAGTGGCATAGACTTACAGGGACAGGCATCCATGACCCAGCTTCGAACGTGTCGGTCATCAGCAAGTGGGTCCGGGCTGTAGCACTGGGCTAGCAGGACTCCGGTAAACCGGGCTGTAGCGGGCTAACAGGACTCCGGTACTCAAAGCGTGACATTTCCCCGAAGGGACAGACACAGGAACGAAGAAGGACACATGCCGGCCAGCCTAAGTGTTCCAGAGCAGTAGCAAGCTACCATGGCTCAGCGGTAGCACTAGGAGGCATTTCCCGGTAAGAGAGGCTACTAAAGATAAACAACTAGATAGTCAGATCCCACACATACCAAGCATTTCAATCATACACACAATATGCTCGATATGTGCAAATACAACGAAGCATCACAACATGACTCTACGACACAAGTACTTTATTTAAGGCTCAGGGAGCCATACATAACATACACAAAGGTACGGGTCTCACGACCCAACATACAAGTCATACAGTCATACAAACCAGCAGCGGAAGTACATTGTCTGGGTACAGACAACTAGTAAAATAAAAGAGGCTTGGAAAGCCTAGCTATACTACGTGGTCCATCACAAGCTCAGGGTCACCACCTGGGTCTTTAGCCTACTCGTTGATGTCAACGTCTACATAGAACCCATCAGAAGGGGTTGCAGCGTCTTCTGTAAAAATGTAGATTATAGCAACATGAGTACAAAGGTACTCAGCAAGACTTACATCAGATCCTACATACATGCATAGTATCAAGAGGGGTTGGTGGAGTTATTGCAGCAAGCCAGCTTTGACTCTTGGCTAGACTATCCTACGATACTCCAACTTGAAATGGTTTTGCGCACACGAGTCCACTACTCACCACTTCAATACACTACCGAGGATCCACCTCCGTCTTCCTACGGAAGAGCCATCCTCGGCACTCACACTTATCTTGAGGCTTTTAACAGTTTCCATTTACTTGTCTATGAACTGTATAGGCAACCAAGTAGTCCTTTACCGCGGACGCGGCTATTCGAATAGATCATGTTAACCCTGCAGGGGTGTACTTCTTCATACACGCTCTCACCACTTATCGTCGCTTACACGACATGTACTCGGCAACCTTCAAGCGGAAGCCCAACGTGGGTGTCGGCCACGACCTACCTAATCACCTAAGCCTCCAGTAGGCTACAAACACCAGAAACTACTTGCAACTCCTGGACGGAGAACTAGGGTGAATAAGAAGCCGAGAGGGTCCATTGGTTTCGGGCCCAATGCATGGTAGTAGCTGATTCTTAAATCACACATACAGATCTCAGTGCTTAAGGTCGGCTTCAATGAAACAACCCACCATGTACTCCTACATGGCCTCTCATCGATACCTTTACCAAATCGTGTTCACCACACCACTCTCATTACTGACATAACATTTCACTCTAGCCCATCACCCAGATGAACCAGACCTGACACGACTCTAAGCATAGCAGGCATAGCAAGGTAGGAACAACACATACATATGGCTCAATCAACTCCTACACATGCTAGTGGGTTTCATCTAGTTACTGTGGCAATGACAGGTCATGCAGAGGAAATGGGTTCAACTACCGTAGCACACAACAGTTTGAATCGCGTTGTCTTAATGCAGTAAAAGAGAGCAGGAGCGAGAACATGGGATTGTATCGATATGATCAAATGGTTGGTTGCTTGCCTGATGGTTCGATGCACGGATACGGTTCTTCGTTAGGGTAGTCACGGTACTCCTCGGGGACAGATCCTGTCGTAAAGGATAACGATACACAGGCATCACCAAACAATGTGCAACAATATGATGCATGCATGAAACATGGCAATATGAGTGTGTTGGGCTAATGCAACTAAAGCTACCAACGCTGTCAGGACCCCGACTCGATGTCACATCGATCTAGCTGGTAACACCTCATATCACTTTGCGGCCTCACGCACGGTATCCCCACGGGTGTCGTCTTACCTTTTCCCGGGACCGTTTGCGCCTTTTGGCTCGCGTATATGAAAGTGTCGCTAGCATCCATATGATAAAGAGCCCGGGCTGACATGACTAGTCGTAAACCCAAAGTGGCACAGACTTACAGGGACAGGCATCCATGACCCAGCTTTGAACGTGTCGGTCATCAGCAAGTGGGTCCGGGCTGTAGCACTGGGCTAGCAGGACTCCGGTAAACCGGGCTGTAGCGGGCTAACAGGACTCCGGTACTCAAAGCGTGACATTTCCCCGAAGGGACAGACACAGGAACGAAGAAGGACACATGCCGGCCAGCCTAAGTGTTCCAGAGCAGTAGCAAGCTACCATGGCTCAGCGGTAACACTAGGAGACATTTCCCGGTAAGAGAGGCTACTAAAGATAAACAACTAGATAGTCAGATCCCACACATACCAAGCATTTCAATCATACACACAGTATGCTCGATATGTGCAAATACAACGAAGCATCACAACATGACTCTACGACACAAGTACTTTATTTAAGGCTCAGGGAGCCATACATAACATACACGAAGGTACGGGTCTCACGACCCAACATACAAGTCATACAATCATACAAACCAGCAGCGGAAGTAACTTGTCTGAGTACAGACAACTAGTAAAATAAAAGAGGCTTGGGAAGCCTAGCTATACTACAAGGTCCTTCACAAGCTCAGGGTCACCACCTGGGTCTTTAGCCTACTCGTTGATGTCAACGTCTACATAGAACCCATCAGAAGGGGTTGCAACATCTTCTGTAAAAATGTAGATTATAGCAACATGAGTACAAAGGTACTCAGCAAGACTTACATCAGATCCTACATACATGCTTAGTATCAAGAAGGGTTGGTGGAGTTATTGCAGCAAGCCAGCTTTGACTCTTGGCTAGGCTATCCTACGATACTCCAACTTGAAATGGTTTTGCGCACACGAGTCCACTACTCACCAATTCAATACACTACCGAGGATCCGCCTCCGTCTTCCTACGGAAGAGCCATCCTCGGCACTCACTCTTATCTTGAGGCTTTTAGTAGTTTCCATTTACTTGTCTATGAACTGTATAGGCAACCAAGTAGTCCTTTACCGCGGACGCGGCTATTCGAATAGATCATGTTAACCCTGCAGGGGTGTACTTCTTCATACATGTTTCCACCACTTAGCGTCTGCACACGACATGTGCTCGGCAGACTTCAAGCGAAAGCCGACGTGGGTGTAGACCACGACCTACCTAAACACTTAAGCCTCTAGTCCAGGTTTATCGCCTATTCAGGTTCCATCCGCAGGGAGTCCGGCTGAGGTTTCCCATACGGCCCCGAACGATGTGAACAGGGTTCCCGAGATACCTAACGGGTATTCGGTACACCGTGCCACGTACCTACCGCATCACAGCCCACCCCTACGGTCAGCGCTGTCCACGGCCTCCAGTAGGCTACAAACACCAGAAACTACTTGCAACTCCTGGACAGAGAGCTAGGGTGAATAAGAAGTCGAGCGGGGTCATATTTCAGGGCCCAATGCATGGTAGTAGCTGTATCTTAAATCACGCATATAGATCTCAGTGCTTAAGGTCGGCTTCAATGAAACAACCCACCATGTACTCCTACATGGCCTCTCATCGATACCTTTACCAAATCGTGTTCACCACACCACTCTCATTACCGACATAAACATTTCACTCTAGCCCATCACCCAGATGAACCAGACCTGACACGACTCTAAGCATAGCAGGCATAGCAAGGTAGGAACAACACATACATATGGCTCAAACAACTCCTACACATGCTAGTGGGTTTCATCTAGTTACTGTGGCAATGACAGGTCATGCAGAGGAAATGGGTTCAACTACCGTAGCACACAGCAGTTTGAAACGCGTTGTCTTAATGCAGTAAAAGAGAGCAGGAGCGAGAACATGGGATTGTATCGATATGATCAAATGGTTGGTTGCTTGCCTGATGGTTCGATGCACTGATACGGTTCTTCGTTAGGGTAATCACGGTACTCCTCGGAGGCAGAACCTGTCGCAAAGGACACCGATACACAACCATCTTCAAACAATGTGCAACAATATGATGCATGCATGAAACATGGCAATATGAGTGTGTTGGGCTAATGCAACTAAAACCAGAAGGGTTTGAGCAAATTTGAATCAAGGATTCAAATTTCAAATTCAAATATGGCCTTTTAAGGTGCTTTTCCTTGTTCTGCTTAAAACATCAATTTAACTTGTTTGATCATGCATGAAAATAGTACAGATGGATAGATTGGATTTTTCTGATCATTTTTCATATATAATTTGTCCAATTTGGAGTTACAGAATAAAAGTTATGAATTTTTGAAGTTTAAATAATATTCTGGAATTTCCTGATTTAAATTAAATCCAGAAAACCAATTACTGCGTCAGCCTGACGTCAGTGTGACGTCAGCAGGTCAACGGAACAGGTCTGGGTCAAACCTGACAGTGGGTCCCGCATGTCAGGGTGATTATACGCTGTCAGGACCCCGACTCGATGTCACATCGATCTAGCCGGTAACACCTCATATCACTTTGCGGCCTCACGCACGGTATCCTCACGGGTGTCGCCTTACCTTTGCCCGGGACCGTTTGCGCCTTTTGGCTCACGTATATGATAGTGTCGCTAGCATCCATATGATAAAGAGCCCGGGCTGACATGACTAGTCGTAAACCCAAAGTGGCACAGACTTACAGGGATAGGCATCCATGACCCAGCTTCGAACGTGTCGGTCATCAGCAAGTGGGTCCGGGCTGTAGCACTGGGCTAGCAGGACTCCGGTAAACCGGGCTGTAGCGGGCTAACAGGACTCCGGTACTCAAAGCGTGACATTTCCCCGAAGGGACAGACACAGGAACGAAGAAGGACACATGCCGGCCAGCCTAGGTGTTCCAGAGCAGTAGCAAGCTACCATGGCTCAGCGGTAACACTAGGAGACATTTCCCGGTAAGAGAGGCTACTAAAGATAAACAACTAGATAGTCAGATCCCACACATACCAAGCATTTCAATCATACACACAATATGCTCGATATGTGCAAATACAACGAAGCATCACAACATGACTCTACGACACAAGTACTTTATTTAAGGCTCAGAGAGTCATACATAACATACACAAAGGTACGGGTCTCACGACCCAACATACAAGTCATACAGTCATACAAACCAGCAACGGAAGTAACTTGTCTGAGTACAGACAACTAGTAAAATAAAAGAGGCTTGGGAAGCCTAGCTATACTACAAGGTCCTTCACAAGCTCAGGGTCACCACCTGGGTCTTTAGCCTACTCGTTGATGTCAACGTCTACATAGAACCCATCAGAAGGGGTTGCAGCGTCTTCTGTAAAAATGTAAATTATAGCAACATGAGTACAAAGGTACTCAGCAAGACTTACATCAGATCCTACATACATGCATATTATCAAGAAGGGTTGGTGGAGTTATTGCAGCAAGCCAGCTTTGACTCTTGGCTAGACTATCCTACGATACTCCAACTTGAAATGGTTTTGCGCACACGAGTCCACTACTCACCACTTCAATACACTACCGAGGATCCCCCTCCGTCTTCCTACGGAAGAGCCATCCTCGGCACTCACACTTATCTTGAGGCTTTTAACAGTTTCCATTTACTTGTCTATGAACTGTATAGGCAACCAAGTAGTCCTTTACCGCGGACGCGGCTATTCGAATAGATTATGGTAACCCTGCAGGGGTGTACTTCTTCATACATGTTTCCACCACTTAGCGTCTGCACACGACATGTGCTCGGCAGACTTCAAGCGAAAGCCGACGTGGGTGTAGACCACGACCTACCTAAACACTTAAGCCTCTAGTCCAGGTTTATCGCCTATTCAGGTTCCATCCGCAGGGAGTCCGGCCGAGGTTTCCCATACGGCCCCGAACGATGTGAACAGGGTTCCTGAGATACCTAACGGGTATTCGGTACACCGTGCCACGTACCTACCGCATCACAGCCCACCCCTACGGTCAGCGCTGTCCACGGCCTCCAGTAGACTACAAACACCAGAAACTACTTGCAACTCCTGGACAGAGAGCTAGGGTGAATAAGAAGTCGAGCGGGGTCATATTTCAGGGCCCAATGCATGGTAGTAGTTGTATCTTAAATCACACATACAGATCTCAGTGCTTAAGGTCGGCTTCAATGAAACAACCCACCATGTACTCCTACATGGCCTCTCATCGATACCTTTACCAAATCGTGTTCACCTCACCACTCTTATTACCGACATAATCATTTCACTCTAGCCCATCACCCAGATGAACCAGACCTGACACGACTCTAAGCATAGCAGGCATAG